>NC_052154.1:167941074-168018423 GCF_902713615.1 Scyliorhinus canicula | reverse complement strand
ACCATCTAACCCAAGGGCAATTTAGCATGGCCAATCCACCTAACCTACACATCTTTGGACTGTGGGAGGAAATCGGAGCAACCGGAGGAAACCCATGCACACACGGGGAGAACATGCAGATTCCGCACAGTGACGCAAGCCAGGAATCGTGCCTGGAGCTGTGAAGCAACTGTGCTAACCATTGTGCTAACGTGCCGCCCTAACTTATTCTCAGTTACTGCAAAGAAACAGACAACTTTTCCACACAGGTATCCCATTTTCAGTATCATGGTGCCTTGAGACAGCCAACTTGGGAATAAAGCTCTGATGATGTTTCAGAAGTGCATCCTCTAGAATAAATGGATCGGTGTGAATTTTTCCATTTTCCACACCGGATTGTTTTGGTCTTTCTATGTCGAATTAATTTTTTTAAGAAAATTCTAATTAAGGGGCAATTTAGCATGGCCAATCGACCTACCCTGCACATCTTTAGGTTGTGGGGGTAAGACCCACGCAGGAATGGGGAGAATGTGCAAACTCCACATGGACAGTAACCGGGGCCGGGATCGAACCCGGGTCCTTGGTGCCGTGAGGCAGCAGTGCTTACCACTGCGTTGTCGTGCCACCCTTCTATGCAGAATGATGATCTATTTTCTAACGTGTTTTTTTTCCAACTAGTGAATCAACGTCTCAGTAGATATAGAGCCCTTATGATCAGCAATGTAAGAGTTTCATCTCATTACTCTGGACTGAAAATGAAACCCAAGTATCAGAGGCTATATAGGCCTATATCTAACACACTGCACCTTTTGGTCCTCACATTGTTATTTAGTCAGCAAAAAGGGACACACACAGTACCTTCCTAACATACGCTGTGGTACACGTTTTGAAAGCAGCAACTTTTTGCCCAAAGTGTATTTTAATGCAGACAATGCAATAGTAAAATATTATTTCCTGTTCTTTTTGGCCATGACATTTTTTTTCCCCCCACAACCAGTCAACATGACACTGACCTGCTTCAGTATGTTTTCTGTAGGGAGAAAGTAATGCAGCACCTGGAGAATCATTTCAAACAGGTAGCAGAATGTGAGCGCAAGCTGGAGGAAACAGACAGAGTCAAACAGCAATTGCAGCAGAAGACTCAAAACAGGATGCAGTCTATCGCCTGGGAGGACAAGGAGCGGGAGGCCCGCAGATTGGCATACCACCAGCAGTTGACCGCAAGGATGAATTCAAAAGAGGCGGAGAAAGTGAAAGCAGAAGAGATTAAAGAAATCCAGCTGCAGGTAATCTACTCAGGAAACTGCTCCTTTGGAACGTAAAACACTTAGAAAAAACACATTAATAGAGCACCTTTTATGACCTCACGACATTGCAAAATGCAAATCAGCCAATGAAATACTTTGTGCAAAGCGGCCACCGTTGCAATAAACACAGCAGTCAATTTTGCACTCAACAATGTGTGGATGGTGCGCAAGTGGGTAATGGAGGGGGAGGGGGCAGCATGGAAACGGATGGAGAGGGCGTCCTGTGGCGATACAAGCCTGGGGGCCCTGGTAACGGCGCCGTGGCCGTTCCCTCCTACGAGGTATACCACAAGTCCGGTGGTGGCGGCTACCCTCAAGATTTGGGGGCAGTGGAGGCGACATAGGGGAGAAGTGGGGGGCTCGATGGAGGCTCCGTTAAGGGGGAACCATAGGTTCGTCCCGGGGAACATTGATGGGGGATTTCAGGGTTGGCACAGAGCGGGCATCAGACAGCTGAGGGACCTGTTTATTGATGGGAGGTTTGCGAGCCTGGGGGAGTTGGAGGAGAAATTTGGGCTCCCCCGGGGAACATGTTCAGGTATCTGCAGGTAAAGGCATTTGCTAGGCGGCAGGTTGAGGGATTCCCTTCGCTTCCCGCGAGGGGGGTGAGCGACAGGGTGCTTTCGGGGGTCTGGGTCGGAGAGGGGAAGATATCTGATATCTACAAGGTTATGCAGGAGGCGGAGGAGGCGGCAGTAGAGGAGCTGAAAACGAAGTGGGAGGGGGAATTGGGGGAACAGATCGAAGACGGGACATGGGCTGATGCCCTGGAGAGGGTTAATTCTTCCTCCTCGTGTGCGCGGCTTAGCCTCATCCAATTCAAGGTGCTGCACCGGGCCCACATGACTGGGACGAGGATGAGTAGGTTCTTTGGGGGGTGAGGACAGGTGTGTCAGGTGCTCAGGGAGTCCAGCGAACCATGCCCATATGTTCTGGGCATGCCCGGCACTGGAGGAGTTCTGGAAGGGGGTGGCGAGGACGGTGTCGAGGGTGGTGGGATCCCTGGTCAAGCCAGGATGGGGACTCGCGATTTTTGGGGTTGGGGTGGAGCCGGGAGTGCAGGAGGCGAAAGAGGCCGGTGTGCTGGCCTTTGCGTCCCTAGTAGCCCGGCGAAGGATCTTGCTACAATGGAAGGATGCGAGGCCCCCAAGCGTGGAGACCTGGATCAATGACATGGCGGGTTTCATTAAGCTAGAGAAGGTCAAATTCGCCCTGAGAGGGTCGGTACAAGGGTTCTTTAGGCGGTGGCAGCCTTTTCTCGACTTTCTGGCTCAACGATAGGGTACGGGGACAGCAGCAGCAGCAACCCGGGGAGGGAAAAGGGGAGGGAAAAGGGGGGGGCCGACAATGACTATGTTTGTTTATTTAATTTTAATATTTTTAAAGTTCTTTTGTTGTTCATTAGGGTTGGGGGGGTGGGGGGATGTGATACATGCGCCGATACGGTCTGGGGGTGTCACAGTTATTATGGGTTATTTTGTTGCATTTCATTGTTTGTCGTTATGTTTTATATTTTGTGTAAAAAATTCCAATAAAAATTATATAAAAAAAAAAAAAATTTTGCACTCAACATAGTCCCACAAACAAAACCTGCTCAATTAAACTGTTTCATCAGTGATATTAATCATTGATGGATAAATGTTCACCAGAACACCAAAGCTGCTCTGCTCTTCTTCAATAAGTGCCAAAGGGTCTTTTATATCTCCATAAGAGGGCAGACATGACCTTGTTTTTAAGGCACATGTCTAAAAAACAGCACCTCCAATAGTGCAGCACTCCCTCAATATTGCACTGGAATGTCAGCTGTGACGTTGGGCTCATGATTTGAACCCATGGCCTTCTGACTCAAAGGGAGTCTGGCACAGAGATCTACCAGATCTTCACTTTTTCTACACATAGGCTTAAAGTCATTGTTTCCCATGACTTTGTTGGAATCATAGACATTTACAAGACAGACGAAGGTTGTTCAGTCCACTTTGCTGTGTTGGCTCTTCAACAGAGCAGTTAGAACCACAACCCCACTTTTAGGCCGTAACCCTGTACTTCCTCAAACTCAAATACCTGTCTAACTCCCTTTGCAAATTATTTCTGGGATCAGTTTTCACCACCTTTTCGGAAAGGTTGTTGCCGATCCTGTCAACTGCCTAAGTGGAAACATTTATCCTCATTTCCCCTCTAGACATTTTCACAATTATATTGAATCCATGCCCTCTGAATATTGACCTAGTCACCTCATCAAAGCTTCTCTTCATCTTGAAAAATCTCTATTAGGTCATCTCTTAATCTACTCCTGACTTTTCTAACCTCTCCTCATAATGTAGATTTTTTCATTAGTTGCGGAGATGTATATATAACGCAATAGATTGTTGTTATAATGTACCACATTCAGGACT
The DNA here is from genome assembly GCF_902713615.1 of Scyliorhinus canicula. Lineage (NCBI taxonomy): Eukaryota > Metazoa > Chordata > Chondrichthyes > Carcharhiniformes > Scyliorhinidae > Scyliorhinus > Scyliorhinus canicula. The sequence goes on along the minus strand of NC_052154.1, from coordinate 168,014,744 downwards.
GTGTAAAATGGATCTGTGCTTACAAGTATCCACACTGTTAAATTCCTCATATGTGTTGTCATTGACTCAAGCACATAAACCAGGCAGATAATTAGTTGCTGCATTGTCTGTCAATTGAGACCTTGAAACAGCTGAACACACTGGATGGAGCAAATCCAATGGGATCCAGACTGTAGTCCTATAAACTCGTGCTTCAGACCGAGGCATTTCTCCAGCCTAGCTCTTCCAGCACAGCAACAACTTTGACATCAACCAAACAAAATGGAAAAGTTCCCAAGTTGTTCACAAAGATCAAGACAAATTAAATCTGTCCCATCAGCCCACTCTCAATCATCACATAACTGATAGGGGGCGTCATTGTCAATGCTATCAATTGGTATTTACTCACCAATAACTTGTTTGCCGATGCTCAGTTTAAATTTTACCAGGGTCACTTGGTTTCAGTATCATAATAGCTTTGGTTCAAAAGAGCTGAATTCCGAGGTGAGGTAAGAGAGACTACCAGTGCGATCCCGGACCAAACCCCAACAATTGCCAGGATACCGGACATAAACCCCAATATTTTATTTAATTTGTAAGACTGTGAGGAAAGGATATTTCACTCCAGGAGTGATTCCACGAACAAATAGGGATATGGTATGTTAAAACAAACTTTATTTTTTATAAATTTACAGTACCCAATTCATTTTTTCCAATTAAGGGGCAATTTAGCATGTTCAATCCATCTACCTTTCACATCTTTGGGTGGTGGGGGTGAAACCCACGCAAACACAGGGAGAATGTGCAAACTCCACACGGACAGTGACCCAGAATTGAACCTGGGACCTCGCCGCCGTGAGGCTGCAGTGCTACCACTGCACCACCGCGCTGCCCAAAACAAACTTTATTGCTAACACAAGATTAAAATAACTTTAACCTCATATAAGAAAGCAGCTTACAATTACCCATTAAACAATGCTTAACAATAAAATGAACCAATAAACCCTAACTGCTATCTTTATCTCCACTCAGACAACACCCATCTCAGGTCAGAGTTACCATTTCAGGTCGATGCCCTTTCATTGATAATAGGTTTTAAGCAAATTAATAGTGTAGTGATCTGGAGAAAGATGGGGAAAAGATCAAAAGGGAAGGTCCGTGACAAGAGGGAACACCACGGCCGCGAGCGATCCAATGGTTACGCTGCACCCGAAAAGCAGCTCGCTGCGGTGCAGCGTGGCCGATAAAAGCCGGGAGACCCCGTGCCCGGGCTCTACCCAGCTCACAACACCACCCATGATCCAATGCGGTGAAAATCCCGCCCATCACTTTTTGGCAAATCTGCATATTAGAGCGAGAGTTAATCTTACTCTAATGTGCAGATTCCCGAGGCTTTGGGATTCATCCCCTTTGCCGTCGGAAACCTCGGGCGAGCACTATTCAGCACTGGTCCCCATAAACGGGGACAAGATGGAATAACCCTCTTGCAACCAACTATTGCAGCAGATCATCCAACCACCTCCTTTACCCATGACATTACCTTTTCCAAAGGAGCAAGGACACGTGAATTTTTAAAAATCTAATATCTCATTGTTCATGTCTTGTAGGAAGCCAGAAGGAAGCGAGTGGAACAACACAATAAAATTGTGGCAGAAAGGTTCTATGAAGCAGAGAAGTTGACTGAAGAACGAGACACAGGAAGAAGAAAACATCAAATAAAACGGGTTTCATCATTTTAGACAGATATTTAACCAGGTTCACTCTTTGTTTTTACTGCAGGAGCTTAGGTACTACTCAGTATTCCAGAGACAAAGATACAGCATGTGATTTTAAGAACTCATTAGTTTCTGTGACAGATTCACGTTATTCATTTTATACGCTAGTGTTTTGGATTTGTGGCACCTGGAATCTTCTTAAATTGGTGACTTTTTTCCTTAATTAAGTCTTTACTCTTGTCTCTTTAAATCCTCCTCCCAAGTCAATTATTGTTGCTGTCCTCCTTGGTGAGTCCAGACTGTAGACACCTAATGGGGTGTTGGCATTCTGCATTTGGTTAACACAATAGAAGTTAAGCTAAGACACTCCAGTGAGTTATGCCAGCTGTTGACACCAGACCTCAAGCCCCTTTGGATGTTTCTGGGGAGTGTTAGGTGACACGGATAGGACTTAAGCCAATCAGCAGCGCACCATTTCATTAAACTAGTGACCTGCACACAGGGACTTTTATATTATTTCCCATGGACCCACCAGTACAGAGACAGTGAACGTTACATTCAAATTTGATTCTGGAGTAAGATTTCCTCAAGCACATTGCGCTAGACGTTTTCTCCTCTGCTGGTAGTGGAGGGGGATGAACTGATGGACTGGCAGTACTGTATCACAAGAACTAATGACACACAACCACCCTTTTCAGCATCGCCGTGATTCTCAACACCTCTGGAGTCAAGGACCTTACCATTAAACGAGGAACATAGAACGGTTACAGCACAGAAGGCCATTTAGTCTGCTTTGGCAGTGCTGATTTTCTGCAAGAATTATTCAGCTAAGCCAATTTCTCTGCCCTTTCCCCATGGCCCTGTAGTTTTTTTTTACACTTCAGGTGTTTATCCAATTCCATTGTAAATGCCATGATAGAATCAGCCTCCCACCCCACAGTCAGGCAGTGCAATCTAGATCCTAACCATTCACTGCATGTTGACGATTTTCCTCCTGGAGCCATTGGTTCTTTTGCAAATAATCTTAAATGATGTCCCGTGGTTCTCAGCCCCATTGCCAATGGGAGCAATTTCTCTCTATGTCCAGGCCCCTCATGATTTTGATCAAATACTCTCTCAACATTCCCTTCTGGAAGAAAAACACATTCCCTTCTGTAAGAAAAACACATTCCCTTCTGGAAGAAAAACACATTCCCTTCTGGAAGAAAAACAATCTCACTCCTCAATTTATCCTCATTACTGAAATCCCCCATCTCTGGAATAATTCTCATAAATCTTTTCTAATGTGCTGTTCTCAGAATTGGACAGAAAATGCCTGTTGAGATTGAGCCAATGTTTAAAAAAAAGATCACTGTACTCTTTGCTTCTATTTATAAAGCCCACGATTTCAAATTCCTTTTTAACCACTTTCTGAACCTGCTTTTCCTCCTTCAACAATTTGTGCATCCCCTTTAGAATTGTAACCTTTATATTCCCTCTCATTATTCCTACCAAAATATATCACTTCAAACTTTCCTGCATTAAATTTTATCTGCAATATGTCTGCCAGCCTCCTCTTGAAAGTCTACCACTATCCTCCTCCAAATTAAATGCTCTCCTGGTCAGCCTTCTATTCTCCATAAGCTTCATGCTTCAGTGAGAGGCACCAAGTTCTGCCATTATCCCTGCTCATGCTGACGTACACTGACCCCAGGTATCCAATGGTTCAAATTTACATTTCTCATCTTTGATTTTAAATCCCTGCATTGACTTGTTCCTCCAGATCTATAACACCCTCCAGTCCATAATCAGTCCTGACATTTTAATCTATCTCCTCTTATGAATCCTTTCCCCACCATTGATAACCTTCAGCCAATTGGATACCATTCTCTGACATTACCTCTTTATAACCCTGCCATCTGCTTCTTCTCCTTTGAGAAGGGTTTTCACCATCTCTTTAACCAAGCTTTGGGTCACAATTCCTAATCTTTGACTCAATATCCATTTTTAAATCGATTATTCGTTGTGAAGCAGACTGGGCCAATTTTTCTGCATTTAAAAGGCACAATACAAATACAAGTTATTATTGCCATTGTAAAATCTGTCCCAGCCGTTGTTTGAATGACAGCTTTTCATCCAATTAATCTTTGCATAATAATACATTTGCCTTTGAGACAGAATACGTTCTTAGGTGAAAAAAAAAAGGAAAGACTTTTGGCAGAACTTTTATTTTGAAACTTCTGAAAATATAATACCATAGATTTTCATTATTATGATAACAGTGCAATGCTACCAATATTGGCATTTCGTCACTATTTGCATAATGTATATTATATACTGATTAATTTTTATAAATATAAAAGTGACACTGAAACAAAATAAAGTCATGTATGAAAAACATAACAAACATACACTGCATTATTCAGTTATGTTCAATTTTAAAATAATGTTCCATTCACATGCATTAAACATCATGACACTTTAAAAATGGTTGCTTCACATGTCTTCAACTGTTGAATGGAGAAATCACATTTTGTTTTAAAAGATGATCACTGAGATGATCTAATTGCCTGGACTTCAAAATTCCAAATGTCCCTCTATAACAAATACAGGGTCATTGGTTATTGTCCTCCAACACTTTATTCCACACACTTCAGACATTAAAGGTAAGATCGATGGTCTGATCTGGACCCAAATGTATCACACGTGTCTGCTCTCTCTCAGATGCTCTGGATTTTGCTGTCACGGCGTAAGAACCAGGTGCCACTTGAATGTGAAGCTTGTCAATGTATTTAGCCTAAAGAGAGGGGCAATTATCAATATGAGCCAATCACATTGCCAGATTAGCTTGCATTCTAAACCTCACCAGGCCTTATTGTTAATGGTGCTTCACTTTTATCCTTTTCCTGAGGGCAGTTGGCCACGGTTGTCACAGGACAAACCAATCCTGCAGTGGGGGCCTCTTATTTGTAACACTGTGACACAGATTGGAAGTGGCAGGGATACCCTCAAAAGGTTGGAGTGTCAAGAATTAGAAGCTCACCCTTGCTTGTACCAGCTCCTAGATCAATCTGTGCATGGGTAAAGTGACATTAAGTTAATGACCCACTTAAAGCACAGACCATCTGTGAACTGCTGTTAGTACATGCACCGAGGAGAGATTCACGGAGTGTCGAAGCACTCCATAAACAGACATGTTTATGTTCATCAGCACTACACCCATTTTACCACCAGTACTGTATAACTATGACAATTATTGGCTTAGAATTTTCTTGGACTGCTTCCATTAAAATAATAAGGAAAGACAAACTCAACTATTTAGCTAATAATGCAAACTCAAAAAATAACTGAATTGTATAAATGCGGAGCAGGTCAGTCAGCTACTGAAAGGCAAATGAATGCTTCAAGCAGGATACTTCATGGGAGCTTATCCCTCCCGCTTTTTCAAATGGCACTGGCCGCTGGATGCTCCCAACATTTTCTATTCTTGTTTCAAATTTGCATTTGTTTTCCTTTCTCATCAGAATTACCACTAAAGCCTGGCACAGTATCACTGTGAAACTGCAGTGTGGTTACTCTTCAAGTCATTGCAGCTCCCTGCCCGTTCTACACCTAGACCCCAGATCTCACTCACAGTAGTTCTGGTGGTTGAAAGACCCTTGTGATATCGTCGAATATGGTTTTCCTCCAGTTTGTCTCTTTCGCACAGCGGCACACTCTTGTAGTAATGCTGCAAGATAAAATCTACAGAATTATTCTTTCAATCGCTAATCGCATTCAGACTTTAGTTACATCCATCTCAGTCAAAATAGGCTGTTTTGTTACAATACAACATTATGATGCACTTAGTCGCAGAATTCAACCCATGGAATTGCACACTGCGTATTTTTCTGCCAGTGATTCAGTTTATTTTACGGCACTGTCATACTCAGACACCAGTCTCGGGTTAATATCTGTTTAGATGAGGTTAGAAGAGCTGGGTTAGACTATTGGCTTGCCATCACTGCCCAGTCAAAGTAAAACCCTGAACGTGTGTGTTTCTGTGGAGCTCAGCCAACTCCTACCGAAGTGCTGGTTAAATGCCACCTTGTTTCTCAGTAACACTAAGGAAGTCCTTTGCTCATGTTAAAAAAGTGTTAAATATTCAATTTTTTTAAAAAATTCACCTCAGCTACAATTATACTACAAATCCTGACTCTGAGCTAGACCTGTACCACTGGCGAATATTAGATCTGACCAACTTAATTTGCAAATTATATCCATGGCTAACATAATATTGATCAGTTTTAGTTTTGCATTGGTGCAAAATGTATTGTTATAACGGATCTATAAAAAGCAATGGACCTTCACATCAGTGAGAGAAGGATGGAGTCTTTCAATTCCTTTTTCCCAGTAAAAGTAAATTTAAAATCATTTTTTAGTATCAATATAATACAGGTAGCTGTAGAGTAATGATTATACTCAAGATTATTTTTTTATTTCATGGGGTGGGAGTGTCGCTGGCAAATCCAGGATTTATTGTCTATCCCTAATTCCCTTGAAAAGGTGATGGTAAGGCATCTTCTTGAACTACTGCAGTCCATGTGGTGTAGGTACACCCACAGTGTTATTAGGGAGAGTGTTCCAGGATTCTGACCCAGTGATATTGAAGGAACATTGATATAGTTCCATTCAAGATGGTGTGTGGCTTGGGAGGGGAACTTGCAGGTGGCGGTGCTCCCATACATCTGCTCCCTTTGTCCTTTTACATAACCGAGTTGGTGTGTTTGGAAAGTATTGTAGAAGGAACCTTGGTGAGTTGTTGCAGGGTATCCTATAGGTAGTACACACTGCTGCCACTGTGTGTCTGTGGTGTTGGAGTGAATGTTTGAAGATAATGGATAGGGTGCCAAACTGGCTGCTTTGCCTTAGACGGCGGTGAACTTCTGATCATTGTTAGAGCTACACTCATCCAGGCATTTGAAGCGCATTTCACCACACTCCTGACTTGTGCCTTGCAGATAGTGGAAAGGAGATTGAGAAGTCAGGAGATGAGTTCAGTCACTGCAGAATTCCTAGCCTCTGACCTGCTCTTGCAGACAAAGTATTATATAGCTGATCTAGTTATGTTTCTATTCAATGGCTAACCCAAGGATGTCGGAGATCGGGATTCAGTGATAGCAATACTGTTGATTCCCTTTTGTCCTAGATGGTCATCCCTTGGCATTTCTGTGTTGCGAATGTTATTTGCTATTTATCAGCCTGAGCCCGACCGTTGTTCAGAAGATGTCCAAAGATTAGTTCAGCAATTGTGGAGTCAAATAAATTCACTCTATTGCTGTCAATTCTGAATTAGCCTGGCTGCTTCAGTCTTCTGTATCCTTTTCAACAACAACTTACATTTGTATAGTGCCTTTAGTGGAATGAAATGTCCCAAGGCACTTCACAGGAGCATCATAAAACCAACTATGATTCTGAGTCACATAGGGAGGTATCGGTTTGAAGGAACGTCTTACAGAAAGTAAGGTAGAGAGATATAGGGAAGGAATTCCAGAGCGGAGGGTTCAGGCAGCTGAAGGCATGGCCCCAATGGTAGAACAATTAAAGTCATGGAAACGCAAGAGGCCAGAATCAGAGGAGTGCAGATATCTCGGAGGATTTGGGGGCTGGAGGAGATTACAGAGATAGAGAGGGGTGAGCACATGCAGGGATTTGAAAACAAGGATGAGAATTTTAGAAATTGCTTGACCAGGCGCCAATATAGGCCAGCAAGGCACATGGCTGCTGCAGAACCAGACTTGCTGTGAGTGAAGACACAGGTTTAGCACAGTGGGCTAAAAGCTGGCTTGTAATGCAGAACAATGCCAGCAGCGCGGGTTCAATTCCCGTACCGGCCTCCCGGAACAGGCGCCGGAATGTGGCGACTAGGGGCTCTTCACAGTAACTTCATTGAAGCCTACTTGTGACAATAAGCTATTATTAATTAGTATTATTAATTAGGTAGCAGAGTTTTGGATGAACAAATTTATGGAAGATAGAATGTGGGAGGCCAGTCAGAAATGCGTTGTAATAGTCGAGTCTTGAGGCAAGGAAGACACGAATGATGGTTTCAGCAGCAGATGAGCTGAGGCAATGTGAGATGTTATAGAGTTGGTCTCAGTGATGGCATGTCAATGAGGTTGGCAGTTTATCTCAGGGTCACATTAGACACCAAGGTGCTGAACAGACTGGTTTAATCTCAGACTGTTATCACTGAGAGGAACGGTCAGGTCACTCTTGAAATTGTCTATTCAGCACTTCTTTGGTCTTCCTCAGCTTCTTGTCCTATGCACTGTTGTATAATAATTGACTCTTAATTGTGTGCAGGTGTAACAGTAATAGTAGTAACCTTTTATTGTCACAAGTATGAAGTTACTGTGAAAAGCCCCTAGTCGCCACATTCCGGCGCCTGTTCGGGTAAGCTGGTACGGGAACTGGGCTGGGCTGTACCTGGGGATACGCTGGTGCTCCTAGGAGCAAATATAAACTATGGTGATTGGGTTTGGAAGACTCTTGTTTGCAAAGTGTATCTGCAAAGAAAAGTTTATAAAGTATGTAAAGATGTGACTCTAGTTCTATTCTTCACCGTCTGGTTTTCTGGAATAAAACATTTCTAACTAATAGTTATAGTGATATAAACCAACTAGAGTTTGCTAATTATATTGTCAAAAGATCATGATTCTCTACTTTAGAGATTATGCTCAGACAGTACCACCTACAAGGTTAAATTTATTTTGCTTGGATCGTAAACATGTCTGGAAATTTGGTGAAGAGAAGCAGACATTGTAGAGATCCGAATAACTATATACCTTACCTTACACTGCCTGGTTGCATGAGCCATACATTGCAGAACCGAAGCAAAAGCATCATTGATGTCAGTCCACTCTGCTTTACCCTGGCAAAGAGATATAATCAGAATCACATTGAGGTTCTAGTGATCAAGAGCAAATCAGTCTACAGTGAGGCGAACCCTGTGATAGTGGGCTGGATTCTCTGGTGTCCCGTTCACGTGTTTCTCGGCGGTGCGCCATTCGCTGGGAGCAGGATTCTCTACTCCCGTAGCCTGTCAATGGGATTTCCTGTCAAATCCACCTCATGCCACCAGGAAACCCGTGGGTGGGGGTGCGCTGCCAGCCAGAACTGAGAATCCCGGACAGCCGGAGAATTCAATGTCTTTTTGAATTTGCAATCACTGTCAAATAAATGATCCTGTAAACGGTAGGTGAGCAACTTAAGAGTGAGACAATACTAACACAGGAGGATGGTGAATAATTCTGAGAACCAAAGATAGGGCAAGGAGATACTGACAAGATATTGTGTCAAAAATATGTCGCATGCAATTTAATATCAGCAAGTGTGAGGTGGCTCATTTTGACAGAAGAAAATCTAGGTAATGTTGAACACCAGAGGCATTAGGGGGTTAGTGAAATAGTACCTCTCAAGATACTTCACATAGCTCTAGCTCAGCTGAATAAGGCCATTAGAAAGCTAATGGATTAAAGGATTTTATGTCAAAAGTGAATGTCAAGATGTAGCATTATTTAGTCGACAGTTTTATGCAATTTGGGCTCCTTGTTATACGAGGCAACATTAACAGTACAGTACAGATTCACTAGAATGCTATAATGTTATAAGGAAATAGAAAACTAGCAACACAAGTTATTATAGCCATAAACAGAATTGGGATTCACTTCTAGAACACTAAAATACAAAACAGAGAGGTCATACCAAATTTATATCAAACCAGGTTAGACCACACGGGGTATTGTGTGCATACTACAAAAAGATCACCATACTACAAGTATATTAAAGCACTGGAGGAAATGCAAAGATTTACAATATTTCCAGAATTAAGAGATTATTAGGAAAGTTTGAGCAGACCAGAACTCTTCCTCTGGATTAAGAAGATTAGGAGGAAATTTAAAAGCAGTATTTAGAATTACAAAGGAATAGCATTGGCATGGGGAAATCTTTCTATTTGTTAATAGGTCCAGAATAAGGGATCATAAATATGAAATGGCTAATAACAGATCAAATATAGAATTTAGGAGGAATATACTGCTACAGAGTGATTGGAGCAGATTGTATTGAAACATTTAAGGGGTGATTTAGTGCAGACATGAGAGAAAGAAATAGAGTGATATGGAGCCAGGTGGGAACGCTGTAACCAGCGTGGGAGACAGTTCAATGGGGACTATAAACTGACAAAAACCAGTTGGGCCAAACGGCCTGTTCCTGCTGTGCACAGATGTATGAAAATCTGAAGAAAGACTTAAAAATATGTATTGCTTTTGTTAAGATAGAGGAGATTCAGGGTCATTTCAGAATTGCACGGGTTCATGTTGGTACTTACATTCTATAGGAGTTTCCTCCCAGTCTTCTTCATCTGAGCCTGTCTATATAATCCTTCTATTTCTTTTTCACTCCTGTATTCATCTAGCTTTCTCTTTAAATACACCTCAACTAGTCCTTGTTGTACTGAATTCCACATTCTAACCAATCTCTGGTTAATAAAGTTTCTCTGGAATTCTCTATTGGATTTATTATTGATTACCTTAGACCTGGTACCCACCCTCCCCGCAAGTTTGAAACATCTTCCTGATTAAACACTTCCATAATCTTCAAGACCTCCACCAGGTCACCCCGCAGTCTTCTCTTTTCCAGAGAAAAGCCCCAACCTCAACATTTTCTGACTACAACCTTTCCGTTCTGGTACCATTCTCATTCATCTTTTTTGCAAATCTCCAATGATTCTAGTTAATTTTGTATTATTGATCTCAGTACTTCAACTGTAGTTTAACTGAAGTTCTATACATACATTTAAATTAATTTTGCAGGTTTTTAATTCGATCCCTCTAGAAATAAACCCAATGTTTTTTTTTTGTGGCTAATCTAGTGTCTTTTAGTGATTTTTGTATCAGGACCCCCTGTTCATAGACTACAGCTACGCCTTCAACACCATTATCCCAACAAGACTAATAACCAAATTCCGCAATCTTGGATTTGACCCCTTCCTGTGCAGCTGGATCCTCGACTTCCTCACCAAATGACCGCAATCTGTCAGGATAGGCAACAGCATCTTCTCCACAATAGTCCTCAACACCGGAGCCCCACAAGGAAGTGTGCTCAGTCCTCTTCTGTACTCCCAATACACACATGATTGTGTGGCAAGATTTAACTCCAACTCAATCTATAAGTTTGCGGATGATACGACTGTGGTGGGCCGCATCTCAAACAACGACGAATCAGACTACTGGAGGGAGATAAATCACTTGGTTACAAGGTGTACCGAAAACAACCTCTCTCTAAATGTTGGAAAGTCCAAGGAACTGATCATCGACTTCAGGAAGCGCAGCACAACACACATTCTCGTCTGCATCAATGGCTCCGAAGTGGAGATGGTCGATAGCTTTAAGTTCCTGGGGGGTCACCATCACCAACAGTCTGTCCTCGTCCACTCACGTTGATGCAACAGTCAAGAAAGCCCAACAACGCCTCTACTTCCAAAGGAAGCTAAAGAAATTTGGCATGTCTGCATCGACTCTCACAAACTTTTACAGATGTGCGATAGAGAGCTCCTATCCGGCTGCATCACAGCCTGCGTATGGCAACTGCTCGGTCCAAGATCACAAGAAACTGCAGAGTGTGGTGAACTCAGCCCAACGCATCACACAAGCTTGCCATCCTCACATTGATTCTGTATACACCTCCCGCTGCCTCAGGAAGGCAGACAGCATTATCAGAGACCCCTCCCACCCAGGCATTGCCTTCTTCCAGACCCTTCCATCAGACAGAAGATACAGAAGTCTGAAGACGCGGACATCCAGACATAGGAACAGCTTCTTCCCCACAGCTACAAGACTCCTCAACGACTCCCCCTCGGACTGATCTGTTCCCTGTAAGAACACTATTCACGACACCCTATGCTGCTCTTGCTCACGTATTTGTTTTGTTTGGCCTTTTGTTCTGCACTGTAACCAATCACTTTGTTGATGTACCATTTGTCAATGTTCTCTGTTGATTATTCTTTTGTCTACTATGTACGTACTGTGTGTGTTCCCTCGTCCGCAGAAAAATACTTTTCACTGTACTTCGGTACATGTGACAATAAATCAAAACAAATCCCTCTGTACCTGGACTCTATTTAAACATTTATTTCCCAAGGAGTATGTGGCCTCCTTACTCTTATCAAAATGCACCATGTCACCCGTACCTATATTGAAATTAATTTGCCAACAATGTGCCCATTCAGTTAGTTTATTCAATATCTTTCTGTATTAACCAAATCCCTCAATTTAGTGTCACCCACAAATGCTTCAATTGTCCTTCAGATTTTTGAATCCATGTTATTTATGCAAGTGGTGAACAGACAGTTTTCAAAAAATGAATCCTATTTTCCACCTCTCGCCAGTCTCAATAGCCACAATTAAACTCTACTCTCCATTTTCCAGTCAGCTTGCTATTCATTCCGGATGAGACGGAATGCAGAGGAGCAAAGAATTTCCAGTGGGTAAGGAGTCCAGAACAAGTCGAAATAGAGACAAGTTTTTAAAAATGAGATAGGACAGAGGGCAAGTGATACCTTATTTACAGAGGGCTGAGTGGCTCAAGAATGCACCACCAGAATTAGTGACTGAAGTAGAGAACATATTAACTTGGTTGAAGGGCAATAACAAAAATGGAGATGTGGGCATGAGGGATTAGAATTACTGTTTGCACAAAGGATAAACATGAACATTTTGGGCCAACTGACCCATTTTCATATTGTCATTTCAATGTAACAATTCTTAAATTGTTAATTTCAATAGTTTTCAACATTTAATTGTTATTTAATTCCAGTGCTTTCTTATACATTGTTTTCCTGATGGCAGTATAAACGGCATTTAGGGGCTGGTTTAGCTCACTCGGCTAAACCGCTGGCTTTGAAAGCAGACCAAGCAGGCCAGCAGCATGGTTCGATTCCCGTACCAGCCTCCCCGGACAGGCGCCAGAATGTGGCGACTAGAGGCTTTTCACAGTAACTTCATTGAAGCCTACTCGTGATAATAAGCGATTTTCATTTTAGGGGCTGGTTTAGCTCACTCGGCTAAATCGCTGGCTTTTACAGCAGACCAAGCATGCCAGCAGCACGGTTCGATTCCCGTACCAGCCTCCCCGGACAGGCGCCGGAATGTGGCGACTAGGGGCTTTTCACAGTAACTTCATTGAAGCCTACTCGTGACAATAAGCGATTTTCATTTCATTTCATTTCATTATCTGACTTTCAATCATTATACTCATCTCAGAATTTACCAATTTCTATTGCTATAATTGATTTTTTAATGAACATAAATTATTGACATTTTAGCTGCCTCTAGGAAAATAGTCAAATTTGCCACAACCTTATTTCTTACTGATCGTACTGCTGATTGACAGACTCCATCCCATGTTATCAACGTATCCCTTGTTGTTGAAGGTGCTGTTATTCTGCCCACTCTGCCTTGTCCTGTCACCTTATCTCTCACTACCGAAGAGCCTGCTATCCATGTTCCATGGTGTGCCTTCTCATCTCTTGCTGAAGATACTGCCACCCTGCCCACTCCGTCTTCTGCTAATCTCTCGTCTCCTGCTGTTGAACAGAGTGCTGTTTCACTTACTTTACCCTGTAATTTCACCTCATCTGTTGAAGGTGGAATTTCCTGTATTTTCTCCTCTGTTACAGCGTCAGCTTCCCCGACTGAAGGTGTAATTTCACTTACTTCCTCCTGTGTTAATATCTCATCACTTGACACTGAGGACTGCGCCACTTGGCATGCTTCTGTTTGCACTTTTACCTCATCTTCCTCAATGGGAGATTTTTCTGTTTCCCTTTCTCCACATGTCAGACCATCCATGGACCAATGCACTCTCCTCTTCTGAGCACGTTCCAGCACTTCACGCCCAAGTTGTGATGAGCGCCTCAGAGCACTCTGAAGCTGGCAGCCGCCAGGTTCCATGATAATGTAACCCTGGTGGAAGAGGAGAGAGCCAATCAGCATTTATTTCTGCCCAGCAAAAATATGTATTAACTATTACTTTTATGAAATCTATTTTTGGCAAATCATTTTGCACATTTTACAACATAGGCTAATCTCGTGCAAGTGTGGAATGTCCATTTCCCAATACTGCTAGCCAAGATATGCCAAGTCTGTCTTCATTGCAATTTTAGCTTCATTTATTGCCATCAGACAAAGTTTTATTCTATCTGGTGGCAGTATATATCATGAAAACTAAATGGTGCACAATAAGTATAAAGCTGTAAACTGTCTCGCTCCAATTGCCAGTTTATCTAGTGAGTAGCTAAGTTGTTTAGGCCAGGTTTGAATTAATGCAAAGTCAGCCGATTTAATACAAGGAAACTAATGTGCCCTTCTATCCCCGGTGATTTACAAAGAGATTATTTATTGTCCAATCTCCAGGCTGGACAGGCAGTGTGGTTTGAAGCCTGGTTTTAAAATTGCTCGGCTCTAATGGTGTAAAAGAGGGCCTTCCGCAACAAATTTTAGGGTAGGTGCACCATCTTAAACATTAAAAAGGGGACTTAACATTCAGTTGCTGTGACTGGGACTTTGTCCACAGACTCGAGCAGACCACTGCCCGCTCCACTGTATGTTGGAGCACAGTCTAACAGCGGCAGCCTGATCAATGGCACAATATAACTTCATATAACTTGGGGGAGGGGAAACGATCATACAATTTTAATGAGACAAACTTCACTGCTAACATCCGCCCTCTAGGAGGAATGAGCGGCATTCACCCGCTGATTGACATAACCTTTTTTTTCTCCATCTCCGCTTTGTCAAAATGAAGACTTTAGGCAGAGGCGCTTCCTCCAAACTCGTTCAAGCACCTTGGTTCCTTCCCCAGGAATTACTTCAAAACGTGCGCCAGCCCACTGGCGGCGCCAAACAGCCGCCGCAATAGTAGCGATTCAAAGTTACAATCCCCTTACTCGGCTCCACTTGTTTCCATTCACAAGTAACTGGTCGCCCGCCCCCCGCAGCAAGAGCGTCCACTGGCCCCGACCCGGGATCTCAGCTGGAGCGGAATCCGTCACAGGAGCCGCCCCTTCCTCCTCACGTCAATCAAAAGGACTTGGTCCTGAAATGCAGAGGGAGGGAGCGAGTCCTTGAGGTGCTGAAGTGTCTGGCAGCTGCTTTCAGAGGCTAGGGTTCAATACTCCGGCCTTGCTGTGTAACGCTCGAGCGAAATGAGGCCGGTGAATAGTGTGAGAAGCCAAAAACGAGAACTGCGCCAGTCGCCAAACAGTTTGCGATGCAACTGGCCCACTCCCATTGACAAAGTGGTTAGCACTGTTGCTTCACAGCGCCAGGGACCCGGGTTCGATTCCCAGCTTGCGCCCTGTCTGTGCAGAGTCTGCATGTTCTTCCCGTGTCTGTGTACGTTTCCTCCGGGCGCTCCGGAGTTTCCTCTCACAAGTCCCGAAAGATGTGCTGTTAGGTGAATTGGACATTCTGAATTCTCCCCCAGTGTACCCGAACAGGTGCTGGAATGTGGTGACTAGGGGCTTTTCACAGTAACTTTATTGCGGTGTTAATGTAAGCCTACTTGTGACAATAATAAAGATTATTATTATTAAATTGGGATCTCGCTGTAGTGTGGCGAGAAACCAATTATCACCACTTAAGCCCTACATCCTTACAATTAACGGGAGCCACCCCTTATCCAATAGCCTCCCGTCATTCAGCGGCTTCCTCTGCAAGTGCTCCACCTACGACTGGGAAAAGCTTCACAGCACCTCGGCCATTCCCATTCGCGAATGGGACATGTCCCGCAGGACTTCATCAAGGTTAGCCTGGTATTGGTTAACATCCCCCAGCAAGTCGGACATTCTGCCGAGACCCTCAGCAGACCACCCCCGTCACCCGGGTTGGCTGAGCAAGTGCTGCTCGACCTTATTAACGGGGGGCTGGTGAGCACATTGCCGGCAAAACGGCTGGCAAGGAGTCCTTGGGTCCTCATTAAATGGACTAAGTAATGTTGAATAGCGTTGCCGGCCTCAACTGGGCCGAGCGGCAGGAAGCTTGCAGCAGTTCCCGCTCGCTACCATACTTAGAAATCTTTCCGGAGAATCGCACCCTAGGTATCTAACCACTGTAAACCAATCGAAGTGCTGACTCTGTAGACATGTCCCAAAGTCTCTAGAAATTAATCTCACAGACATTGCTGCAAAACGTGAAAACATTGCCTTTGTTTTCGTTTTGTCCGTTTAGCCATAAAAAATATTGTAAATGGAGAAAAAAAGAGCTTTTTTTGACTTGACAGTCTAGAATTATCCATCCAATCGGATAAGAAAGGGCTTTTTGGGTTGAACCTGTCCAATGGCCAATGTTGGGCAGTTAGAGGCAGCAAGGTCAGGTGATGAAATCTCCAGGAATGTATCCAACTGGAGTAGGCAAAATCTGAGGGACTGTTACAGTTTGGAGGAGTTTCTGAAATGTTAACCATGATAAGATGCTGATGACCTGCTGAGTAATACGAATGATGCCTAAATGTTTTCGATTTTCTTGTCTATGTCAGAAACCTTAATATCAACAAGGGAATTTTCAAAACATGCAGTGAGCTCTTAAGGGTTGCAATGCTGTTACTGAAAATGCTAATAACAATGAAAATCAGACACATTTCAACACATTTTAAATGTTATTACAAAAGTTACTAATTGAATAATACTTTCTGACAAGTACAATGTTAATAAAAATAAAATTAAACAAGCTATTTAATTGCTATCGAAATGGGTTTAATAGGTCAAGTTGAGTTTAATTGGTCAAATTTGGGAGCTGAACATTAGACCTTAATGAACTGTAGGTTTCAGTCCCCTGGTCTGGTGCGATTTTAGATAATGGTGGTGACATGGTTATCTGTAATTCTTTTTTAAAACTTTCATTTGTATCGTACATTGGAACAGAGGGTAAGTGACGATTTTGAGGCATGGTGGTATTGTCATTAGACGAGTAATCCAGAGACCCTAGGTAGTATTCTGGGATCTGGGTTCGAATCCCACTATGGCAGATGGTGAAATTTGAATTCAATTAAATTCTAATGATGAACCATTGTTGATTGTTGTGAAAACCCGTCTGGATCATTAATGCCCTTTAGGGAAGGAAATCTGCCTTCTGGTCTTTCCTCTAAATGCAAGCCAAGTTTAAGGACAATTGGGGATGAGCAATAAATGCTGGCCCAATTATCAATGCCCACATCCCATAAATTAATAAAACAAAATGCAACACAGAGGGTTGTGAATCTTTGGAATTCTCACCCCAGAGGGTTGAGAATTGAGGATATTTAAAGTAGAGATTGATAAACTTGTGATTAACAGCGTAAATGATTATGGAGATACTGTGAGTAAAAGACATTGGAGTGTCTGATCAGCCTGATTGTATTGAATGGTGGAGCAGGCTCGATGGGCTGAATAGCCTTCTCCTGTTCCTATGTTTCTAACTCTACTACATTAAGTTGAGAATGGCGGTGTTCAATACAGAAACTATGGAGGAAGCCTCAAGAACTCATCCTTAACTATGGTTAAACTCAGGCCAGCACGGTGGCACAGTGGTTAGCATTGCTGCCTCACGGCACTGTGGTCCCAGGCTCGATCCCGGCTCTGGGTCACTGTCCGTGTGGAGTTTGCACATTTTCCCCGTGTTTGCATGAGTTTCGCCCCCACAACCCAAAGATCTGCAGGGTAGGTTGATTGGCCACTTTAAATTGCCCCTTAATTGGAAAAAATGAATTGGGTACTCTAAATTTTAAAAAAAAAGTATGGTTAAACTCAGCTTGTCCTCACAAAAGACAATGTTGAAGAGTTTGCAAATGATTTCAGTCAGAATCACTTGGAGGACAATATTATTCGGCCTCCTCCCAAATCCACATGGGCGCTAGAGTCTAACCAATTTAGTTCACTGGGCTACATCGAAAGGGTGATTAAGTGCACTGAACACAATTAGGCTATGGAGCCTGATTGTAGTGCTAACACCAGCTCTAACTGTTCAGTACTGGTATGACACTGTCATCAACTCAACAATGTGGAAGGATGACCAGGTGTCCCCAATACACAACTAAGGATAAACCTAACCCACCTAATTACTCCAGTGTCCTCCTCATCTGTAAGCTGATGGGAGAAGTTATAACTAGCACCTAGGCATCTTTAAACCCATTCACTACCATTCAGTTAAGGTCTAGTCAAAACTACTCAGCCCCAGACCTTATCACAGGGTGCTGAATGCTAGAGATAAAAAGAATTACTGTCAAAATATTAATTCAGCAATCACAGAGGGTGTAATATCTGCCCCTTTACCTCTTCCATGCCCAAGGACCCAAACACTCCTTTTAGGTGATGCAGCATTTCACTTGCACTTCCTTCAATTTGGTCCACTACATTCACCACTCCCAATGCGGTCTCCTCTGCATTGGGGAGGCTAAACGCAGACTAGCTGACCGCTTCGCTAAACACCTTCACTCCATCCACAAGCAAGACCCTAATCTTCCGGTCATTTGCCAGTTTATCTTTGCGTCTTGCTCTCATGCCCATTCTCGCCCTGCAGTGATGCCCAATGCAAACTGGAGGTACAACACAGAATCTTCCGATTAGTCAAGCTATGACCATCTCTACCAGCCTCCCAAAACAGGTGGCGGAATGTGGCGACTAGGGACTTTTCACAGTAACTTCATTTGAAGCCTACTTGTGACAATAAGCGATTTTCATTTCATTTCATTCATTTTCATTTCATTTTTTCATCTGGACTCATCATTTAGTTCAACAACTTTAGACTGCATCTTGCCCCCCCCTTTCTGTTTTTTGGTTCCTTTGCATTGCCTGAACATAACCCCGCCCCTCCCCACATGGCCATTTGTCCCTTGTTGTTCAGTTTTTCTCCCACTGAGCACTGACCTTCATTCTTCCATTAACACAATCTGCTATCTTACCTTTTGCCACTATTAACACTCTTCAGTCCTTATTGGCACCATTAAAATCCCCCTTTGTCAATCTCCCCTTTGCGCCAACTGATCCCTGTTCTTCTCTTCTTCCCCAGCTGCTCCACTTGCCTCTCCAACAATATAATCACTATACTTTTATCCCTCTTCAGTTCCATAGAAGGGTAATATAGACTTTGAATGTTAACTCTGTTTCCCTCTCCACGGATGCTGCCAGACCTGCTGAATTTATCCAGCGTTTTCTGCTTTATTTCAGTTTTTCAGCATCTGCGTATTTTGCTTTTATTTAGATGAATTACTATCCTCGACAGCTGACCAGGGTACCACAGAACCCAAGTCGGGACGGAAAATAAATACATATCTATGTCACCTGAACTACTCTGTAAAAATTATCATTTTTTTAAATGGACAAGGCTTTCCAATTTGACTCATTTTTAAAAACTATTTTTCCAATTAAGGAGAAATTTTAGCGTGGCCAATCTACCTACCCTGCACATCTTTGGGATGAGGGAGTGAATTCGGGAGAATGTGCAAACTCCACACGGACAGTGACCCAGGGCTGGGATCAAACCTGGGTCCTCAGTACCATGAGGCAGCAGTTCTAACCACTGCGTCACCATGACAAGCCAACTTGACTTATAGCAGGGAAAATTCAAACCATCAGAGACTCACTATATCTAAGGAGGTGCTAATACCCTCTGTGACTGCTGATCATTGAATTCCAGAGTAATACATCAACACTTCTGCATTTCTAAGGCAAAATTTCAGCTGCAGAAACAGGGGGCTGGATTCTCCCAAAATGGGATTATGTCCGCACGCTGGCGTAAAAAAGCTTGCAATTCACTCCCGAGTTTCCAATAAAAAAGAACAGTCGATTCACTCACCTGCACGGGGTTAGCAGGGACTCAGAGTGAGTCACGCAGCTTTAGCTGCGGATATGGGCAGCCGCACATCCTCTGACTGCTCTACTGGTAACTTCTGATGACCAATACCAGCATTAGTTCATTTCGTTGGATTTTGCTGGTCAATTTAAACCCTATCTCCCTGGCCGGAGCTTTCGATTGATCTGTGCTCAGGGTCTGCTCATTTTCTTCGCTTAAATTCTCTTGCTGAAATAACATTTGGGCATCAAATGTTGCCAGTTTTCTTAGTGTTAGTGGATGGAATTTGCAGTGCTAAGCTACTTGCCGTAAAATCAATTCCAGCCACCGGGTTTCCTTCTTTTAGCTTCTAATGCCTCTTTTATCTCGACTTTAATTGACTCGCCTATTAATTTGAACTCTGGTCAAATTTGTTCCCGGATGTGAGTTCCCAATTTCTGTTAAAGATAGTGGGGGGGGGGCAGCACGGTGGCGCAGTGGTAGCACTGCAGTCTCACGGCGCTGAGGTCCCAGGTTCGATCCCGGCTCTGGGTCACTGTCCATGTGGAGTTTGCACATTCTCGCCGTGTTTGCGTGGGTTTCGTCCCCACAACCCAAAGATGTGCAAGGTAGGTGGATTGAACACGCTAAATTGCCCCTTAATTGGAAAAAATGAATTGGGTACTCTAAATTAAAAAAAAAAAAGATAGTAGGGGGACTAATTTAAACAGTCCTCACACTACCCCCCCCCCCCCCCCCCCCCACCCTGTCAACAAGAAATATGTTTTTGATTTCTCCCTTTTACAAATGGTGGCGTATTTTCCCTAGCCATTAAATTTGGAGTGTTCCAATCCTCATGAATAACTTGCACAGCAAACCCGAGGTAACGTAATATACTTCAAACAAAACACAGAGTGGGGTTTTGCTTTTTTGCTCTCACACAATAAGAGCGGGATAGGGAAAGGGAGTGGGTTCAGGGCAAGACCATGGTGAAGATACAAGTCAGGGATTTATGTATGTGCAGTGTCCAGATTCAAAGGTTTAATGGAATGTTCCTGTTGACTGTTACAGGTGGATCTGTCTTTCCAGAAGCAAGACTTCAATGAAGGGAGAAAGAAGGCGTGTAGGATTGAATCAAGCTTGAAGGCACCAGTTCCAATGTTCTGGTAGCTCACTGTTTAGATGAGGGCCAGGCAATTGTACTTGAACAGAACTCATTCTGTTGCACCTGATTGATGATGGACAGTAACGCAGGCTGTTACCGAGAGTTACTGTTTCCTTTGGAGGTCAAACAGTGATTGACTATAAGATCCAACAGCCTATTAATTAAAGGAATTTCGACAGCTGAAGTCTCAGTCATGCAATAGTATGAGTTCTGGGTAATCAACAAGGCTCCCTGGTTGAAACCCATTATTTTGGGAGCAGGCAACGATCAGGCCATGAATACCAGCTTGGGATATTAGGCATTACAATTGCTGCTGTTGTCCATAGCTGGCTGGAACAGACACACTGGGCTGGATTCTCTGCAGCCCCATGCAGAAATCGTGTTTGGCATGGGGGTGGAGAATCCAATTACACGCCGAAATCGGGCCCGGTGCCAGTCCGGCGATTTTCCGGGACCCGAGAATCGGCATGGTCGCAGAGTACTCCGCACGGCTGGGGAGCCATTGCCAGGGGCAGCCCAGTGATCCTCCGCTCATGTCTCTGAATCTCCTCCCCTAGCCAAGTTTGAGCTGAAGAAGCTTAAACTGCAGCTAGAATCTCAAGAGAGAGAGAGAAAGGGAAGCTCAGGAGGCAGAAAGGGAGAGAGCAAAGGAACGGGAAACAGAATGAATTCCAGCTTGGAAAATTGGAAATGCAGCTAGCAGCTCAAAGGGGGAGAGAGAGGCCAGAAATGGTAAGTGGCTTGGGAAAATATCGCTCTACCCGATTGAGGAGCCGTGTTGAGAGCAGCATATACAGGGGACCAAATTGAAGGAGGTGCAAGTGAAATGCTCCATCACCGAAAAGGAGTTTTGGGGCTGTTTGGAGGTAAAGGGGCAGGTGTTGCACCTTCTGCAATAACAAGGGAAGGCGCCATGACAATGGGGATGAGCAGTTGGGGGTGATGGAGGAGTGGACCAGGGTGCCATAGAGGGAGCGGTCCCTGTGGAATATTGATGGGTGGGGGGTGAGGGAAGTTGTGTTTCATGGTAGCATCATGCTGGAGTTGGCAGAAATCGTCGAGGACGATCCTTTGAATTTGGAGGCTGGTGGGATGAAAAGTAAGGACATTGGGTTTGGGAGGGAGGGGTGAGGGCAGAGGTGTGGAGATGGGTCTGACAGGATTGAGTGCTGCGTGAACCTCAATGGGAGGGAACCCTCAGTTAAGGAAAAAGGCATACATGTCAGAAGCATTGTTTTTGAAGATGGCATCTTCAGGCCAGGTGCGACAGAGGCAGAGAAATTGGGGGAATAGATGGAGTCCTTACAGGAAGCAGGGCGTGAGGAACTACAGGAGTCGGTGGGCTTGTAATGAATATTGGTGGTCAATCCATCACCAGAAATAGAGAGAGGTCAGGGAAGGGAAGGGAAGTGTCGGAGATGGACCGAGTGAATGAAGGTGAGAGAGAGGTGGAAATTGGAGGCAAAAATATTTTTTTTTCAGGTCCACATTCTGCTATCTTACCTTTTTGCCACTATCGGCACAGTCCTTAACACTGCAATTAACACTTCCTTTGTCTTGCACCATCTTTGTTACAATCTCTCCTGGCTCACACCTTTCACTGACCTTTCATTTTGCTCCAGCTGCCCCACCCCCTCTTAAACAGCATAAAATCTTGAAACATTAACTCTGTTTCTCTCTCCACAGGTGGTGCCAAACCTGCTGAGTTTGTCCAACATTTTCTGTTTTTATTTCAGGTCCTCAGCATCTGCAGTATTTTGCTTTTATTATGGCTAGTGGAATCTTTCTGTCTGGCTTTAAATAGGGACACAGAAAGTCCCCAAACCTGACTAGCTAATTTAAAAAGAAGGGAGCCCATACCCCTGCTGGATGAGCAGGAGGCCTGACTGTCTGAAACCATTCTATATTTAGCAGAGGGATGCATGGAAAGACCCCGAATAGACACACCTTTAGCGAGCAACATTCCTTGCCCAAATTTACACCAAAAGCAACCTGCAGCCCTGCTGGGTAAGCAGGAGGTCTGGCTACCCAAACCCACCTTGCTGATTTTGGAGGGAGACCCAAGGGTTTCCCAAATACCTCCCAAGCCGGTGAGAAAACTGCCTCCCCCAGTTGAAAAGCCATCAGGTAAAGTAGCTGGGGTGGCAGCTTCACTAGAAGACAGTGGTATTCCCGAGGACGTGGGACATGTTAGGAGAGCGCATCCTCCAAGGCCCCAGCCAGGAAGCCGGGGTGATTGATTTTGTTGACTACTTTATGGCGAGTTTAAACATGGAGCAGAAAAGTTCACAAATTAGCCCAGGCAGAGTGAGTGATGCTTCGCCCAGTTGATAAGCCTCGAGGACAATAGGGACTCAACAGACGGAACCCATCTCCCAACTCATCAGTAGAGGGACCCAAACCAGATTGGACCACTTGCCTACCCTGCCAGACTACTGCACTGTAACCAGATTCAGAATGAACACAGGAGAGGCCCCTGCCAGAAGGTCATCGTCCTGTTATCCTGATCCAGAAAAGCTGCCCAAGTGCTGGGGCCAACTTCCCATCTGTTGCTGTGCCCACAAAAAGCCCCTAGCCCCGGAAGCTGGAACTCTCCAGTTGTGCTAGCACTCAAACCGGGACCAACGACTCTCAAAACATCCCATCCTCCTGACTCTTGGCTTAAACCCAGTTCCTGCGTCCAAACAACTGAACCCCCCGATTACCCAAATGAACATGCAGGTGCTAAGCTGGACAAGAGCACCTCAGGTCTGTGACCCTGGGTCTGGCCTAGAGTGAGATGTCCAGCATTCCTCTGTCCATCGTGCAAAGCCACTTGACCAACACTTGACCAATGAGTGTTCAACAGCCTGCAAAACCCCCACATCCTTTTGAAGATAATAAATCTGGAGGTTGGAATGCCTGCCCCCCCCCCCCTCCCCCCACTACAAACAGAGGGAAGTCAGAGCTCTGGCACTGAATAGACTTTCCCAATGCTACAGAGAGCTGACATTTCCTCTGTATGTTTGAGATGCCGGTATGAATGGAAGAATGACTGTATACTTCTACATTTCCTGTCCTTCCTTCCCTTAGACCACATTAGAGAAAAAAAAATGAAATGAAATAGAACTCACATCATTTTTGCTCAGGAGCAAGCACGTCCCAGTTGAGACAGGATGGAAATTAAATATGTCACCCGGACTAATTGTTAAAAAAAAGGTATATTTATTGAAGTTTCACATTTTGACAAATAACGCAACAAAACCACAGGAATGGTACAGCTCAGTAAGAAAATAAAAGTCTCAATATACATGGATACAGATGGAAACAGGAGAACAGCAATATAGCTGGCTCAATACAACCATTAGACTCAACTTGGCGCCTCCATACGCACCACCAGGGAAGAAGGGGGAAACAGGAGATTGCCATGAAAGCATGAAAATGGTGGACACCTTCCCACGCAGCGATTGCTGGCAATGATCACGTGAGTTCAGGATAGGTTTTTTGCGCCATGTTTGGGCGCGCACCAGTATATATCCTCCTCCACTCCAGCAGCACCAGAGGCATCAATGACACACCTCAACCTCCTCTCCTCACATCCCAGACCCGTCTGTACCCTGAAGCAACCAATCACGGATCCTTTATAACCATCATAACAAAAAAAAGAAAAATACAAAGAAAATACGCGAGAACCCAGTTCTAAAAAGATGTTATCCATATAACACACAACGCATCATAACCCCAACCTCGAGCACAGAACAGAGGGATCATAATTTCACATGTTGATAGCGAGAAGACCAGCAGCTGTACATGTGGATTATGGTCAGTGCCGTCAGCACCTCCCAACAACCTAATCGAAACAGGGTTAAAAAAAAAGGAAAACTACGCGGAGCAAAAGGTCACAGGATAAAAGAGGACCAGGATCCAGCTAAGAGACCTTATTCCTCACCACATGCCCACCACAAACAAAGAAGATTTAAACAACTACTCATTCAGACAAGGGAACATCCCAACCTTAAAGGGGGGGGGGGGGGGGTTGCAAACAGGATATCATAGAATCATTATAGTGCAGCATGAGGCCATTCAGCCCATCGAGATTGCACCGGCCCTCTCCCCTACTCTATCCCCTTAGTCCCACCCAATCTGCACAGCGCTGGACACTAAGGGACAATACAGCATCGCCAATCCACCAAACTTGCACATCTATGGACTGTGGGAGGAAATCATAGTACAGGACTCGGCTGAACCTCAGGCCCTCGTTCACAAAACAGTCCATCAACCAAGGATATTTAAAGATATCAAAAGAAAAGATCAACCTCTCAGGACGTCCCTAATAAATGCCTTCGAGGAGGGATGTCCCAAGCATAAGGGGGCAACAGGATACCAACCACAGCACCGGACCTGGCCTAGTCACAGGAGTCAGTACTCCCAGCACACACCACGACCTGCCAGCCAGCCGGCTCTGCACCTCACTGGCCGCATCCAGGGCAGTGCACCAACCCCACTAACACTAATCAGACCAGCCTCAACCGGGGAGGTCTCAACCGGGGAGACCCTACCATGGAAAAGAAGAAGAGTTGTCAAGACACCCTTGGGAAGGAGACTGATGTCACCATTTCAGCCCTCCCTCCCCCCCCCCCCCCCCACCCGAATGATAAGGTACAGCGGTTATCACTGCTGCCTCACAGTGCCAGGGACCCGGGTTGAATTCCGACATTGGGTGACTGTCAGTGTGGAATCTGCACATCCCATGTCTGTGTGGGTTCCCTCCGGGTGCTTAGCTTTCCTCCCACAATCCAAAGAAGTGCAGGTTAGGTGGATTGGCCATGATTAATTGCCCTTAATGTCCAAATATATGCAAGTTTGGTGTTGTTAAGGAGTTATGGGATAGGGTTGGGGCCTGGGTAGGGTGCTCTTTAAGAGGGTTGTGCAAACTCAATGGGCTGAATGGCTTTGTCCTGCACTGTAGGGATTCTAAGGTTCTAAAATAAGGGATCCCCCCCACACCCCTGTAGCCCATTGAATCAAACCATGATTTATAACAGTACACTGCTCACCCAGGTGAAGAGAAACAGAAACCCGCTAAGAGAGGAATGCCCGAGCTAACCCAGGAATGTTAGCCACAAACCAGCACTTTACAATGTATGCCATTGTAAAGAGGATGGTATTGGACAAGACAGCATTGTGTAAGCAGAGAGAAAGACACTGTCTCCACATGGAAAACCAAACCACAACAAGGGGGACATTTAGGAAACCACTATATAAGACCAGTTGGAGGAGGACACCTAAGAAGGGCTCCAACAACATCGAGAGGCACAACAACAATCACTGAAACAATTCGAACAAGGATTAACCAACCCCACCCCGGCGTGCAGCCCTACTCACTCCCCCCTAACTCTAATAGCTCTAAAAACGCCAACCCCAAGGAACGATCAGAAGAAACCTAGTTCTCTCCAGGATACATGATCTGCCTGGGCATTCAAAGGAGATTCTCGAAATTCAAAGTAATGAAAAAAAGCAAAAAAAACTAACACATTTAGCTCTAACTGGGGGCTATCCTCGATCTCAGTGAGCACTTAACTAACCCTACCACCCATCACCACACCAACCTTCCACCCATCACCCCATCGTCACTGTATTCATCTTCATTATAAACAAAACAAGCGGTTCTCCGCAAGGATTACAGTACATTAAAAAAAGCCAGGAGCAAGACTGTGCACAAACCACATATAACAACACTGACTCAATAGATTTGCTGTAACAGGGTAACAGATGACCATCGCCCTAGGGCTCATGTCTTGCCCACCCTCGCTAGCAGAAAAGGCAACAAGAAATCAACAGCATAATCACAAGGGAGCACAGTCCAAGACTATAGATGAACTGGAGGATCATAACAGCATCTATGTGGGAAAGGCTGAAGCTATGACAGGATCTTCAAACAACTCTTAGGATCTCTCAAACATTCCATCGAATAAGCACCCTGCCATGCCGTCACCCCGATGGTCAATCACCTGGTAACGTAGGCACCGTTTAGGGTGGGGGTGGAGATGACACGACACAGCCAGCCACTTCCAACCCCTCACATCGAGCATCGAGAACAGGATACTATCAGACCACTGATCAGGGACCCCCAACTGACCCCGGGCTTTGAAGACTGGATACAATGTGCTTCTTCAAACCTGATGTACCCAGCCTCCAAATTATGATTGCTCAAGCATGGCAGCCAATTTTCAAACTCAATTGGGAACTCGCCTCCTACATCTCGCAAAAAATCAGGCTCACGAACACTCCTTGTCCGGCCCCTACTCCTGAGTCAGTCAGGATAGACGACACACCATGCAGCAGGATTTCTACCAACCAAAGGCGGGCCCCCACCAGAGAAATTGCTCAATTCTCTTCTGCGCTTCCACCATTCTCCCAAGGATATTTCGCAGTTCAGCGAGGTGGGTATCAAAGACCTGCACCACAGAGTCGACATCATCATCCAAAACATAATTCGCAATGGCAGCCATCATCCCAATGCAAACAGCACCAACGAGGCATGGGGCCCACTCACCAGCAAAACGACCACTGCAAGCTGGACCCCACCCCGGATACCTCGACCAGGCAGCACGGTAGCACGTGGATAGCACTGTGGCTTCACAGCACCAGGGTCCCAGGTTCGAGTCCCTGCTGGGTCACTGTCTGTGCGGAGTCTGCACGTTCTCCCCGTGTCTGCATGGGTTTCCTCCAGGTGCTTCGGTTTCCTCCCACAGTCCAAAGATGAGCAGGTTAGGTGGATTGGCCATGATAAATTGTCCTTAGTGACCAAAAAGGTTAGGAGGGGTTATTGGGTTACGGGGATGGGGTGGAAGTGAGGACTTAAGTGGGTCGGTGCAGACTCGCTGGGCCGAATGGCCTCCTTCTGCACTGTATGTTCTATGTTCTAAGTTCAGACAAGGATTCTCTCTGATTCAACTTGGCTCCTCTTCACCAGACAGCAACCAGGATCATCCAGGGACATAGCGCAAGATATATTACCCAAAGATAATTATGGAATGTGCATTAGGATAAAATAAACGATTAAAAGAGCAGAGCCAGAGCTCACAAAAATGCAGCTGCTTCTGTGCTCACATCACCTGACTCCCTAATTTGTTTTTTAATGGACAAATCTTGCCTAGACTTGCCTTGACTCACAGCAGAGGAAATTCAAACCATCAGAGAATCAATATATCTAAAAAGGTTTCCTCTGTGACTGCTGACAATCAAATTCAAGAGAAATACATCAACTCTTTTGCATTTCTACGGCAGCATTCCAGCCCCGGATACAGTGTGTATGTCCCAGTCAGCTATGTGCAAAGGCAGCTGTTTGTGACTCGGAAAATCCCAAGCTGGAGTTAATGGCCTGTCTGCTACTTGCTCTCAAAAAGATGAGTTTAAATTTCAACCGGGGGCCTTATTAGTTACCCTGAAACCACACTATCACATGACTGAGAATAGAGCTGCCTGAATCCCCTTAATTAATAAGATTGTGGATCTTATAGCCAGTTGCTGTCTGACCTCCAAAGGAAGCAATTACTCCAGGGCAGGTTACATCCTGTGCTGTCTACCATCTTACCATGAACAGGTAGCAGCAGAGGAGTTCTGCTCAGGTACTATTGCCTGGCCCTCATCAAAGCTGCAAACTACTGGAACATTGGAACTGGTACCTTCGAACCTTAATTCAACCCGATGAGCCTTGTCTCCTCATTGAAGTCTTGTTTCTCAAAAAGACAGATCCACCTGTAACAGTCAACCTCCCCTCTGCAGGAATATTCCCGCTAGTGGCAGTGTCCCGGGTTCGATTCCCGGCTTGGGTCACTGTCTGTGCGGAGTCTGCACGCTCTCTCCGTGTCTGCGTGGGTTTCCTCCGGGTGCTCCGATTTCCTCCCACAAGTCCCGAATTAGACTTTTGAATCTGGACACTGGACACACATAAACTCCTAACTTGGATCTTCACCTTGGTCTTGCCCTGAACCCTCTTCCTTATCCCACTTATATTGTGTGTGTAGAATGGGACAGACATCACGAAGCCCTTCTCTGCATTTTGTGTGTGAGTGTGAAGTAAACCAACCCCTTTTATTTGATCTTACCTCTAGTTTGCTGTGCAAGTTATTCGGAGGAGTGGACACTCCATATTTAAGGCTGGGGCAAAACACATCACCATTTATAAAAGGGGAAATCAAAAATAAACTTACTGTTTATGGATAGGTATTGAGAGGAGAAATCAGGGCAGTTTAAATTAACTTCCTGTCTGTAACACATAGCAAGTCTCAGATCAATAGTAATCAATGGGGTGGCATGGTAGCACAGTGGTTAGCACTGTTGCTTCGCAGTGCCAGTGTCCCGGGTTCGATTCCCGGCTTGGGTCACTGTCTGTGCGGAGTCTGCACGCTCTCTCCGTGTCTGCGTGGGTTTCCTCCGGGTGCTCCGATTTCCTCCCACAAGTCCCGAAAGACATGGGGTGGAATTCTCCGCACTCACGACGGGGCGGAGAATAGCAGGCGGCGTAAATTTTTACGGCCACGCTGGTCCGACGCCCTCCCGCTATTCTCCCCCCCCCCCACGGCCGCCTCCCGACACGAATCGCTGCCCGCCGTTTTTTTACGGCGAGCAGCGATTCTCAGCTGGCCGATGGGCCGATTTCCAAGGCCTTTACGACCGTTTTTATGAACGTCAAACACACCTGGTCTGACCGTTTGTAAAAACGGCCGTAAAGTCCCGATCTGGGGAACCATGGCACCGATTGGCACGGCAGTACCACGGCCGTGCCAAGGGTGCCATGGGACCACAATCGGTGGGCACCGATCGTGGGCAGCGGGTACTTACCCCGCGCACTCTTTATCCTTCCGCCGCCCCGCTGTATCCATTCGCGGGGCGGCTGAGGGGCATACCGGCCCGCGCATGCGCAGGTTTCACGCAAATGCGTGATGACGTCATCCGCGCATACGCGGGTTGGAGTCGTCCAATCCGCGCATGCGCGGCTGACGTCATCTGACGCGTCAGCCATCGCTAACTCTGGCTAGCGGGCTTAACGAAATTCATTAAGCCCACGATGCCGGAGTTCACGGCCGCGGGATGCTAGCCCCGACCGAGAACCAGAATCGGTTCCCGGTCGGGGGGGCGGAGGCTGGCGTCAAACCCGCCCGTTTTTGACGCCAGCCTCACGATTTCTCCCGGGTGCGGAGAATCACGCCCATGCTGTTAGATGAATTAGACATTCTGAATTCTCCCTCAGTGTACCCGAACAGGCGCCGGAATGTGGTGAAGGGGCTTTTCACAGTAACTTCATTGCAGTGTTAATGTAAGCCTACTTGTGACACTAATAAAGATTATTATTATTAGATAGAAAAGCCTTCAGTGGCTGCTTATCCCTCGTACAATCAAAAATGGTCATGGTTGCTGGCTGACAATTTTCATAGCCCCAATGGGTTTCCCCATAGCGTGGGTTTCCTCCGGGTGCTCCGGTTTCCTCCCACAGTCCAAAGATGTGCAGGTTAGGTGGATTGGCCATGCTAAATTGCCCGTAGTGTCCTAAAATGTAAGGTTAAGGGGGGGGGGGGGGTTGTTGGGTTACGGGTATAGGGTGGATACGTGGGTTTGAGTAGGGTGATCATGGCTCGGCACAACATTGAGGGCCGAAGGGCCTGTTCTGTGCTGTACTGTTCTATGTTCTATGTTCTAATGGGGCAGCAGCAGTTCTTAAGGAAGCATCCTCAGCCCATTGGACTTCAACATCCAGAACCTTCCCTTTCTCATAAGGCCAGGAATGGGGCTGGTCACTATTAATCCATGTTAGCTTCATTCACAACTCCACTGATAAGGAAGCAGCAGACATTAGCCCTCAGAAGAACTTTAACATCACCCATACTCGGATGCCAGGTAATAATATTCCCCAATCAGAAAAAGCACAATCACCTCCCTTCATGGAGTATTTCAACAGCCGAGATCCCCAAGATTGAGTATTGGCATTAAGCTGAAGTTTAACAGGACCAGACACATCAATATTGTGGCTACAAGAGTCAGATAGCTAGCACACTTGCTGACCTTTCGATGCTTGTCCACAAGCCATAAGGCTGAAGTCAGGAGTGTTGTGGAATTTTCAACACTTGTCCAGACTTTCCATTACAACACTCAAAGAAACTTGATGCCGTCAGGGTAGAATCCATAGAACCCCTACAGTGCAGAAGGAGGCCATTCGGCCCATCGAGTCTGCACCAGCGCTCAGAAAGAATATCCCACCCAGGCCCCCGCCATCCTATCCCCACACCATCAATGAATCTGCACATCCCTAGACACGAAAGGGAATTTTTTAAAAACGTATTTTTATTGGCATTTCCCATATTTATAAACAGTTGTATATCACATCACATTTTTAGCGCCCGCATTAATTTCCTTTATTATACAGAGAGGTTTAGTTTGTCCCTCGTGTAACTGACCCTATGTGCATTTTGTTGCCCTCTGGATCGGTCGGTCTATGGTTCCTCCCTCTTCCCCATTGTCCCCCCCCCCCCCCCCCCCCCCCCCCCCCCCGCCGGCTTCGGCTGTGCTTTTATTTTATGTTCCGGACAGAATGGGAAAAAAAGGGGGAGGGTGGTAGCCCTCCCGGGCTCTGTCCAGTAGCTGTCCGTATATTTACCACATTGCTTGTGCCTATCAGGTCCTCTAGTCATGTGGTTTCTGGAGCCCCAGGGTACCCGACTGTCTCTTTGCGGAGGAAGTGATTTATGCGGAGGTGTCTCATTTCCTATCCTTTTGCTGGCCTCCACGTCTTCGTCAGTTCGTCCAGTGTCACCAGTCTGTGCCCTACGTAGAAGTCCCCGACCGTCAAGGTGCCCCCGTCCCCCCTCCATCCTTTGAAGGTGGTATCCAGCATGGCTGGGTGGAATCTGTGATTGACGCATATGGGAGCCATGGGGGAGATTTTGGCGAATCGAAGTGTTGTCTCAGCTGGGTCCATGTTCTCAGCGTGGCCGCTACCACTGAGCTCGTTGTGTACCTTGTTGAGGAGGATGGGAGTGCTGCTGTGGCCAGGGCCCGGAAGGTCGTTCCTTTACAGGATGCCTCCTCCATTTGTACCCAATGTGTCAGGTTCTTGTACCCATCCCCTCACTCTTCTGCCGTTGCTGTCCAGTGGTAGTATTGTAGGTTTGGTAAGACCAAGTCCCCTTTGATTTTCCTACTTTGCAGTGTCTGTTTGGGAATTCTCGGGTTCTTCCCCACCCCCCAATACAAATGCCACGATTAGCCTGTCTACGTTTTAGAAAAAGGCCTTGGGGATGAAGATCAGAATGGATTTAAACAGGAAGAGGAACCTTGGCAGTACGTTCATCTTGATCGTCTGCAATCTCCCCGCCAGGAAGAGTGGGAGTGAGCTCCACCTTTGAAGGTCTCTTCTTATTTCCTCCACCAGCCTGGTCAGGTTCCACTTGTGGATCTGTGTCCAGTCTCTGGCTATTTGGATCCCCAGGTAACTGAATCTGTTCTGGCCTGTTTTGAACGGGATCCCCTCCAGCTCACTCCCTCTCCTTTTTGGGTTCACTGGGAATGCCTCCCTTTTGCCCAGATTAAGTTTGTAGCCCGAGAAGGTTCCAAACTCTTTCAGTATTTGCAGTATTGCCTTCAGTCCCTCCTGTGGCTTCGAGACGTAGAGGAGCAGGTCATCTGCATAGAGTGAGACTTTGCTCTCTGTCTCCTCTCCGGATTCCCTTCCAGCTTTTCGTGTCCCGCAGGGCTATCGCCAGGGGTTCGATCGCTAGCACGAACAAGAGTGGGGACAAGGGGCAGCCCTGTCTTGTTCCTCTCTGCAGCTGGAAGTATTTAGAGCTGGTGGTGTTAGTTCGGACACTCGCTTTGGGAGTGTTGAACAGGAGCCTCACCCAGGCGGTGAACCCCACTCCTAGCCGAAACCGTTCCAGTACCTCGAGGAAGTAGTTCCATTCGACTCTGTCGAAGGCCTTTTCTGCGTCCAGGGAGACGATCACCTCTGGTGTTCTCTCCTCCGGGGGTCATTATTACGTTCAGCAGCCTCCTGATGTTCGCTGTGAGCTGCCTACCCTTGACAAAGCCCGTTTGGTCCTCTGCAACCACCTCTGGTACACAGCCCTCCAGCTTTTTGGCCAGGACCTTTGTGAGTATTTTTGCATCCACGTTCAGCAGTGAAATGGGTCTGTATGATCCACATTCCGTCAGGTCTGTATCTTTTTTGGGTATTAGTGAGATTGTGGCCTGCGCTAGCGTTGGGGGCGGGGTGGCCCTGTGCCAGAGTCCGCGGTGCCAGGATTGGTGCAAATGTTTTGTAGAAGTCCGCCGGGAACCCATCGGGTCCCAGTGCCTTCCCCGCCTGCACGGAGCTGATGCTCTCCATGATTTCTCCCAGATCCATTGGTGCTTCCAGCTCCCCCGTCTGTCTTCCTCCACAACTGGTAGTCCCAGTCCGTCTAGGAACTGTTTCATCCCCGTTGGGGGGCTCGGAGGCGTACAGTCCCCGGTAGAAGGTCTCAAATGCTCGATTGACCTCCTTTGGTTCTGTTACCAGTCTGCCTCTGCTATCCTTTACCTGCGCTATTTCCCTTGTGGCTGCCTGCTTTCTCAGCTGGTGAGCCAATAGGCGGCCAGTCTTGTCTCCGTGTTCGTAGAAGATCCCCCGTGTCTGGCGGAGTTGGCACACTGCTTTCCTAGTGGATAGCAGGTTAAAGTCCATTTGCAGCTTTTTTCTCTCAGCCAGCAGCTCTACAGTCGGGGCCTCGGAGTATTTTCTGTCGACTTCCAGGATGGAGTCCACCAGTTGTTGCCTGGCCACCCTCTCTGCCCTATCTCTGCTTGCCTTGTAGGCTATGATCTCTCCTCTAATCACGGCCTTCAGTGCCTCTCAGAACGTGGAGGGTGAGACCTCCCCGTTTTGGCTTTTACTAACGTTGCCGCCTATGGCCTGCGCTGTTTTTTGACAGAAGGCCTTGTTGGACAGGAGGTCCGTGTCCAGCCTCCACGTGGGGCGCTGGGCCTGGCCTGTCTCCAACTTCACATCCATGTCATGTGGAGCGTGGTCGGATATAACAATCGCAGAGTACTCCGTTCCCGTGATCACTGGAAGCACCGATTTCCCCACTGCAAAGAAGTTGATACAGGTGTATACCTTGTGTACTTGTGAGAAGTATGAAAATTCCTTCTCTCCCGGGTGCAGGAACCTCCATGGGACCACCGCCTCTATCTGCTCCATAAATGCTCCTAGTTCCCTAGCCATGCCAGTCTTTGTCCCTGCTCTGGGGTTTGATCGGTCACTCAGTGAGTCCTGTACACAGTTAAAGTCTCCCCACCCCCCTCCCCATAATCAGTCGGTGTCTGTCAAGGTCGGGGATTTCCGCCATGGTCTTCTTTATGAATTCTGTGTACAAATTTACCAGTACGACCGGTGCCCCTTCCAGGACACCGCTGACCATGACGTACCGTCCCCCTGGGTCCGTAACTGTCTTGGTTTCCGTAAACCTCGTCCTCTTGCTAATTGATATTCCCACCCCCCTCACCCTCGTCCCGCAGCATGAATGGTACATCTGTCTCACCCAGCCTTTTCTTACCAGCAGTCAGTCCTTCTCCCTCAGGTGCATCTCTTGTAGGTGCATTGTGTCTGCTTTTAGGCTTCTTAGGTCGGTGAAGACTCTGGATCTTTTCACTGGGCCATTGAGTCCCCTTACGTTCCAGGTAACAATTCTGGTGGGGGGGATTTCGATCCCCCGTTCCTGCGGGATCACCCATACTTACCTGGTGGATGGGCCCCGGCACGCCGGGGTTTCCCTTCGTTCGGGGGCCGTCCAAAATGGCCGCGGTCCCCGCTCTCACCATGAGGTCAGGGCTCTGGGGTTTCCTTTTGTCCAGGGGCACTGAGGCACCCTCAATTACGACGCGAGAGCGAGGTCGGTAATCAAAAGGTTTTAATCTACAGAGAACTGGACAGCATCCGAGAGAAGTGTGCTCGCCACATGGAGCCTTATCCTATATACAATTTCCTGGGGGCGTAGCCAGAGGCTGAGTCCCCCAGGGTTCCAAGCCTCTTAAAGGGGCAAGGTATTAAAGGTCAGGTACCGTTTATGGCAGTTATTAATACCGTTCATCACATTCACCCCCTGTTTCAAAAAAAACACATCGTCCGTCGGGGGTGAAGTGGAGTTATAAGTTCAGTCTTTGTGGTGGTCTGATAGTCCGTGCTGACTTTCGCTGCCCCGGTGGTGGCGCCGTGGATGCAGTCGGTTCCGATGGTGGTATATCCGGGAGCACGGTTGACTGAGCCTTTGCCCGCCTTGGAGGGGGGGGGGGTATCAGGGGTGATTAGGGTGATCGGTGCTGGCACCGGCTGGGGGGCAGGGGGCGCTATGGAGGGGGCGCTGTCGGAGTCAGCGGTCGGTGCGGGGCGGGGAGCGTCCGTAGAAGGGGGGGTTGGTGGGGAAAAAGTCGGGGTCGGTGGGAGAGTCGGTGGGGTCGGTGGGAGAGCCAGCGGGTGCCAGGTCTCGCAGGGAGACAGTATCCTGCCTGCCGTCGCGGTGCTCGACGTAGGCATATTGAGGGTTTGCGTGCAGCAGGTGGACCCTCTCGACGATTGGATCCGTTTTATGGCTCCTAACGTGTCTCCGGAGTAGGACTGGACCCGGAGTCGTCAGCCAGGGTGGAAGCGAGACCCCAGAGGTGGAGTTTCTGGGGAAGACAAACAAACGATTGTGAGGGGTCTCATTCGTGGCCGTACAGAGGAGCAACCTAATGGAGTGCAGGGCATCGGGTAGGAACTCCTGCCAGCGGGCGATTGGGAGACTCCTTGACCGTAGGGCTAGAAGGACAGCCTTCCAAACTGTAGCGTTCTCCCTCTCCACCTGCCCATTTCCCTGCGGGTTATAGCTAGTCGTCCTGCTCGAGGCGATGCCCTTGCTGAGCAGATATCGACGCAGCTCATCGCTCATGAACGATGTACCCCGGTCGCTGTGGATATAAGCGGGGAAACCAAACAGTGTGAAGATGCTGTGCAGTGCCTTGATCACGGAGGCCGAGGTCATATCGGGGCAGGGGACAGCAAAAGGGAAGTGGGAGAATTCGTCGATGACGGTGAGGAAATAGATGTTGCGGTTGGTGGACGGGAGGGGCCCTTTGAAGTCCACACTTAGTTGCTCAAAGGGCCCAGAGGCCTTTATCAGGCGGGCCTTGTCTGGTTGATAGAATTGCAGTTTGCATTCCGCACAGATCTGGCATGCCTTAGTCATGGCCTTGACCTCCCCTGTGGAGTAGGGTAGGTTGCGGGACTTGATGAAGTGGGCAAGCTGGGTGACCCCCGGGTGGCAGAGGTCATCGTGGATGGATGTCAGGTGGTTCAATTGCGCGTTGGCGCATGTGCCGCGGGACAGGGCATCTGGGGACTCGTTGAGCTTCCCCGGGCGATATTTAATATTGTACGTATAGGTGGAGAGCTCTATTCTCCACCTCAGAATTTCGTCATTCTTTATTTTTCCCCATTGTGCATTATCGAACATAAAGGCGACCGACCATTGGTCGGTGATGAGGGTGAACCTCCTACCGGCTAGGTAGTGCCTCCAGTGTCGCACGGCCTCCACTATGGCTTGTGCCTCCTTCTCGACTGCAGAGTGCCGGATTTCCGAGGCGTTGAGGGTTCGGGAGAAGAACGCTACTGGCCTGCCTGCCTGGTTAGCAGCCAGGGCGACGTCTGATACGTCGCTTTCTACTTGGAAGGGGATGGCTTCGTCCACCGCGTGCATGACGCCCTTGATGATGTCGGCCTTGATACGGCTGAAAGCCGACTGGGCCTCAGCCGTCAGGGGAAAAACCGCGGTCTTAATGAGTGGTTGGGCTTTGTCCGCATATCTGGGGACCCACTGGGTGTAATAGGAGAAAAGCCCCAGGCACCGTTTGAGTGCCTTGAGGCTACGGGGAAGGGGAAGTTCCTTAAGGGGACGCATGCGGTCGTGGTCTGGGCCTAGGACCCCATTGTCCACGACGTAGCCGAAGATGGCGAGCCGGGTTGTGTGAAACACGCATTTCTCTTTGTTGTACGTGAGGTTGAGGGCCCGGGCAAACTCCTCAGGTTTGCGTTGTGGTCCTGCTGATCATGGCCGCAGATGGTGACGTTGTCCAAGTACGGGAAGGTGGCCCGTAAGCCGTACTGGTCCTCCATATGATCCATTGCCCTCTGGAAAACAGAGACTCCGTTTGTGACACCAAAAGGGACCCTGAGGAAGTGAAACAGCCGAACGGCTGCTTCGAAAGCCGTGTAGGGGCGGTCCTCTGGGCGGATAGGGAGTTGACGATAGGCCGATTTAAGGTCGACCATGGAGAATACCCGATACTGGGCGATTTGGGTCACCATTTCTGCTATGCGGGGAAGTGGATACGCATCGAGTTGCGTGAAGTGGTTTATGGTCTGGCTGTAATCCACGACCGTTCGCTGCTTTTCCCCGGAGCGGACTACCAATACTTGAGCCCTCCAAGGGTTGTTACTGGCCTCTATGACCCCCTCTTTTAGTAGCCGCTGAACCTCTGACTTGATGAAAGTCATGTCCTGGTACTGTACCGGCGACTCTTGGTGGCAACGGGCTTACAGCCGGGAGTGAGGTTCGCGAAGAGGGAGGGTGGCGCAACTTTGAGTGTACAGACCGTGAGTGGGGGCAGGGGCTCGCCAAACTTCAGTGTCAGGCTCCGGTGGCTGCACTGAAAGTGCAGACCGAGCAGCAGGGGGGCGCAGAGGCGAGGGAGGATGAAGAGTTTAAATCGGGCGTATTCAGCGCCTTGAATAGCGAGGTCAGCGACACAATAGCCCGTGATTTGGACCGAATGGGACCCCGAAGCGAGGGCGATAGTTTGGGAGTCGGGGTGGGTGCGCAGGGAGCAGCGCCTTACCGTGTCTGGATAGATAAAGCTCTCCGTGCTCTCGGAGTCAAATAGGCAGGGAGTGTTGTGGCCGTTGACTTGAACCCGCATCATCGTGTTCCGCAGGTGCTTTGGCCGGGATTGATCGAGTGTGATCGCTCCTAGTGGCGGGCCGTCAGAGTCGAACTCACAAAATGGCTGCCCGGAGTCACAAGCTGGCCGCCGCCGGCGGTCGAACGTGTCGGGTTTCGAAGATGGCCGCCGCCAAGATGGCCGCTCCCATGACTCGCACGAGGTCGATGATGCGTCGGACGTGGGCATGCCCGGCCGCAGTGCGGCCGTGTTGCGGGGTCTGTGAGACCGGGGGCTTGATTTCTGGGTCTGGTGAGGGTTTCGTTTGTGGCCTTTGGGCCCAGCCAGGCAGACTTTCGCGAAGTGCCCTTTCTTCCCGCAGTCGTTGCAGATCGCGGAGCGGGCCGGGCAACGCTGGTGTGGGTGCTGGCCTTGCCCACAGAAATAGCATGGGGAACCCCCGAGTGAGCGGATCTCCGCGCGGCACAGGCCTATAGTGTGGCCGAGTCTGGAGGGGATCGAGAGTGGTTCGCAAGGTCCGCGGAGTACGTACGGAGGTTACGGTGGGCCATTTCGAGAGAAGAGGCGAGCGTTACCGTGCCCTGGAGATCCTTTGCCCCATCTTCTAGGAGCCGCTGCCGGATGTACGAGGACCTGTTACCGGACACAAGGGCGTCGCGAATATGCAAGTTCCTGTGGTCTTCTGGTGTCACTGCTTTGTGGTCGCAGTTCCTCGCGAGCGTAGTGAGTCTTTCCACGAACTTGCCCAGCGTTTCCCCGGAATGCAGGCTGCAGGTTGAGAGCAAATGTCTGGCGTGTACCTCGTTAGTAGGTTTTATGAAGCGTTTCTTCAGTATTTCGACCGCCGCCTCATAGGTCGTAGCGTTCTCGATCACGGCGGAGAGTCGGTGGCCCACCCGGCCATGTAGTAAGCGCAGCTTGTGAGTGCTGTCGACATCAGTCGTTGAGGAGTCCAGATAGTCCTCGAAACACCGGAGCCAATATTTAAAAGTTTCCAGGGCTTCCGGTGACCTGGCGTCCAGGTTGAGCTTCTCCGGTTTTAGAGCGCTGTCCATCTTGATGTGTCTGTAGATTAAATTAAGGCACCCTCAATTACGATGCGAGAGCGAGGTCGGTAATCAAAAGGCTTTAATCTACAGAGAACTGAACAGTATCCGATGAGAAGTGTGCTCACCACATGGAGCCTTATTCTATATACCGTTTCCTGGGGGCGTAGACAGAGGCGGAGTCCCCCAGGGTTCCAAGCCTCTTAAAGGGGCAAGATATTAAAGGTCAGGTACCGTTTACGGCAGTCATTAATACCGTTCATCACAGGCACCCAACATGGCCGCCAGCTATGTGTATGCCACGTGGCTGCGTCCCTGCATTCCAGGGTCTCCATTTGACTAGAAGCCCTCCCGAGTGGCTATTTGTAGCGGCATCTTGGTTCCTCACCCTGCTCCATGCCTGCCAAGGCCTGTGTTGTGCTGCTTATCAACCTCACCCTTCTCTTTGCTTCTCTTTTGTTCTGCGCTCTCCCCCCGACTCCTCTCCTCCCCATAGTCCCTGTCCCTATGCCCCCCCCCCCGTGTTCTTCCCCCCCTTCTGCTCTGTCCCCCCCCTCTTTGTGCCAGGCACTCCCTCTCCTGTTAGAGGCACGCCCTTGCCCTCCCGTGTTGGCCCTCCTCGCCAGCCGCGTGGTCCCCCTCCCAGTACTTGCCCAGCTCTGGTCCTGTTTTACCTTCCTTTTGCTAGCCCTTGTCTCACCCTCCTGTCCACCTTTCTCACCTTCATTTACCTTGCTTCGCTCTCTCCCATTGCATTGAGAGATGGAACGAGCCCGGGAATGAGTCAGCACAGTCCCGCGCAGTATACCAAACACGTGTGTACAGTTCATGATCTTATTGTCTCTGTTTGCAGTCTGTCCTCCGCTCTTTGTTCCGATTCTTCTTTTCTTTTCCATCTCCGTTGCTTTCACGCTGGCCGTCGTGGCTGTCCCTCCCCCAGTTTGTTCGCTCTAACGAACTCCTCAGCTGCCGCTGGGGTGTTAAAAAACAGCTCCCTCTCCTCAAATGTTATCCAGAGTTTGGCCAGGAATAACATCACAAATTTCACGTTACTTTTATAGAGTGCTGATTTGACCCTGTTGAATTCAGCCCTTCTTTTTGCCAGGTCCACCCCAATGTCCTGGTACACCCTTATGGTCTTCCCTTCCCACGTGCTCGATTTTGTCTGCCGTGCCCACTTTTAGATTTTTTCCCTGTCTTGGAACCTGTGCAGCTTCACCATAATCAGGTGGGGGGGGGGCAGGTGGTTGCCGCGTCCTGTTCCTGCTCCGCTGCTCGGCTCACCAGTTTTTCCGCTTCCTGGTTTGCCCGAACCTCCATCTCGCCTCGTGGGGCCATCTGCCTGCGGGGTCGCATCTCCTGCCTTTTTCCTTCGCTGCTGCTCCTTTACGTACCAGCCTCCCCGGACAGGCGCCGGAATGTGGCGACTAGGGGCTTTTCACAGTAACTTCATTGAAGCCTACTCGTGACAATAAGCGATGTTCATTTCATTTCATTTCATATCACTGTCCCCCGATTTATTATTATTTGCAGGCATATTTCTGTTATGTACCTCTCTTTTTTTCCTGGGTTTTGGTGCGAAAAATAAATTCTTTCCCCCCCCAAAGAAAAACCCCAAGGGTTTTTCTCCTTTTAAAAACAATTTTTTTTATAAAAAGGAATTTTTTTTTAATAAAGTTTTTGCAAAAAAAAGTTTTTTAAATTTTCAGAAGAGGAAAAAAAAGTTGAATGAAAAATTTTTTTTTGTCTTATCCTCTCCGTGTTCCAACTTTCAGGCTGTTTCTCGTTGCGATCCTCACTCCTCCTCCACGTGCAGCACACCGCCACCAGTCTCTCCTCTTTGTTTTTTCTTTTCAGCTCCGTGGAACGGAGCTTTGGCGCCTGGGCAGGGCGAGGGAGGCAGGGCCGATTTTGCGGGACTTTAATTTTTTTAAAAAGCCGCCGGGAAAATCGCCGAAAAAAGCCGCGAATTTTGTGGACCTGCAGGAGCCTCTTTGCTGCGGCCGCTCTGTTCGCGAACGCCCACTAAGGGGAAATTTAGCAGAGCCAACCCACATAACCTGCACATCTTTGGACTATGTGAGGAAACTGCAGCACCCAGAGGAAACCCATGCAGATAGGGAGAACGTGCAAATTCCACACAGTCAAGCAAGGCTGGAATTGAACCTGGTCCTTGGAGCGATGTCGCCGTGCTGCCTCACATAATGGCCAGATCACCCGTCACCACTATTCATATTCTCATCACAGGTGCAACTCACCACTATTACTTTGAGACGACCTCCCTCCCTCCCCTCCGGGTGACCTCTACTATCAAGAAGGACAAGAACAAGATAACTTCCACATTTCTCTCTGAGCCACACACATATATTGCTGTTCCTTCATATCCTTCCCATAGTCTTCCCCCAACACTACCCTGGGAATGGACTGCAATGGAATTCAATGACAAATTGTTACATTCAATACAATATTTCTGGAACTATTTGATAAATGAAACAGCATTGAACAGTATATTCAAACATTTTAAGTTGCAATCGATCAAGATAACTAACGTGCAACAATTAGACATATTGCAATGTTCTGAGAGAACAAATCAGTTTAACTATGATTCAATCAAAGAAGCAGTCGGCTGAGAAAATGACAGGGACAAATTACATGACAATAATGAGAACATCTGACAATTATTCCATGGAAAGGCTGTTTATGTGTGTGCGGTGGGAGGAGGGAGGGGGTATTCTTTCTGAAACAAACACAGAAAATGTTGGACAAACTCAGCGGGTCTGGCAGCATCTGTAGAGAGAGAGAGTTGTGTTACTGGGCCCTTCTCCAGAACTGCTTCAGCTGCCCAGCCTGGCCACAGAGTGGCGCCCTCACCACACTCTCCTGGTGGGATTCCGGTTTGGAATATTTGGGGAGTCCCAGGCACAGGGGACATGGATATTCCTGCAGTTTCTGCCTAACGCAGGGGACGAGTCATGGCAACGCACATAATCATTATTAATCAAAGCAGTTTTTTAAAGTTTAAAGTTTTTGAAAAGTTTTTCTAAAATACAAACATATTGCTCGAATGATGACTAGTTTGCACGCAGCACATGCATTGCCCAGTCAGAGTCTCTTTGAAAACAAACTGGACTCAATATACATGTTAACCCTTCAGGTATTTTCACAAAGAATTGATGATCAATAATCTGGTCAGTCTCTGTAACGATTCCATATTAATCCAATCCAAAAATGTGTAGGTTATGTGGACTGGCTCCTTAAATTGCTCCTGAGTGTTCAAAGATGTGCAGGTGGGGTGTGAGGATAGGGCGGGGGAGTGAGCCTAGATAGGGGGCACTTTGGGAGGGTCAGTGCAGACCCGATGGGCCGAATGGCATTGTAGGGATTCTATGGATAATCGCAATTACTGCCTACTCCTTAGGTGAGTTCTAACCCTGTTGATTTTGGCATTTGATTGTCAACATTGGATTTTGGAGAGATGTTTATGCACGATGGACAAACAATATATTACATTACAGGCTGCATGCAAGCCCCTGCCTCAACACCCCCCCCCCCCCTCACTACCCCCCCATACCCCCCTCACCCCTCCCCTACCCCCCTCACCCCTTCCCCTCACTACCCCCCCCCCCCCCCCCCCCCCACCTCAATCAGGAAATATGGATATTGTTGAAGCCTGCATGGCTCTCACCTTCCTATCGACAACTACAGGGAACATTCTTTTAATTCGGTTGAGTGACTCCCCCTTAAACTGGGATAAGATCTGAACAGCCCCCCCCCCCCCCCCCCCCCCACCCGGTCCAGACTTTATCCCGTTTGAAATTTCACATCAATAACAGGAGCTCCGTCACCGCTTCCGGAGTCTTTCCCATTCCCTCAAAAAGAAAAGCCCTCCCGAACAGAATTGGGTCTCTATCCGCGACCAACTTAAACAAAGAGAACACATTTCACTGAAAATACAAGAGAACACATTTCCTCCAGAATTTCAGCCTTTTGTTACAATGCAGGGTAAGGAGCGAATTCCACATTTATCCCTGTCTGGACCTGGACACGTGCTGGGAGCTGCTTTGTTCCAAATGTGACACTTTATTTGGTGCAAGTTTATTTTTGGATAAGTTTTCCCCCTCAAAGCTCTGGACGTGTTGTTGTCACCCAGAGTGATATTATTTCAGCTCTTTCCCCTGTTTCCATCCTTTGCTGTCCCGTTTGG
The DNA here is from genome assembly GCF_902713615.1 of Scyliorhinus canicula. Lineage (NCBI taxonomy): Eukaryota > Metazoa > Chordata > Chondrichthyes > Carcharhiniformes > Scyliorhinidae > Scyliorhinus > Scyliorhinus canicula. The sequence goes on along the minus strand of NC_052154.1, from coordinate 167,971,860 downwards.
AACGGAGTATCTGGGATCGCGGCGTGATTCACTGACCCAGGACAACTGGACGAGTTTCATTTCCACAAACGGGAAACGCGATGCAGTCACCGAGTTAAATAACTTTGGAGGGAAGAGAGGATCACAGGAGGCGAGAGTCAGATTATCAGTTCACGGGGTGAGTCCTTGCGCCTCGCAGTTTGTCTGGTATCTTTACGCGGAAATGTCTGAATGTGTTATTTCTTAACTATGTGAGTGCATTATGTATGTGTGTGCATATGTTGTGTCAGTGTGGCGTGTGTGTATTGTCAGTGTGTTCTGTGTGTCTATGTTGTGGCAGTGTGTTTTGTGTGTGTGTGTATGTTGGGCGCAGTCAGAAGTCTTACAACACCAGGTTAAAGTCCAACAGGTTTGTTTCAAATCACTAGCTTTCGGAGTGCAGCTCCTTTCTCAGTGCTCTGAAATATAGTGATTTGAAACAAATTTGTTGGACTTTAACCTGGTGTTGTAAGACTTCTTACTGTGCTCACCCTAGTCCAACGCCGGCATCTCCACATCATGTATATATGTTGTCAGTGTGCTGTGTGTATACGTTGTCAGTGTGTTGTGTGTGTATATGTTGTCAGTGTGTTGAGTGTGTGTATATGGTGTGCCAGTGTGTGCTGTGTGTGTATATGTTGTCAGTATGTTGAGTGTGTGTATATGGTGTGCCAGTGTGTGCTGTGTGTGCATATGTTGTCAGTGTGGTGTGTTTGTATATGTTGTCAGTGTGTTATGTGCCTATATGTTGTGTCAGTGTGTTGTGTGTTTGTATATGTTGTATCAGTGTGTTGTGTGTATATATGTTGTGTCAATGTGTTGTGTGTGTATATGTTGTCATTGTGTGTGTGCGCATTATGTGTTGTGTTTGTGTTGTGTCAGTATGTTTTGTGTGTATGTTGTCAGTGTGTGTATCTGTTGCGTCAATGTGTGCGTGTGTGTATATGTTGTCAGAGTGTGTGTGTGTTGTCAGTGTGTTGTGTGTGTATATGTTGTCTGTATTGTGTGTGTGTATATTTGTTTGCATTATGTATTTGTCAGTGTGTTATGTGTGTGTGCTGTGTGTGTTTCTCAGCATGTCCTGTGAATATAATTGCACAGCATTGCCTGGACAATCTACATTTTCCAAATGCTGTAACCGGCAAGGCAGTGTAATTTCTGCACCCAAAATGGAAGATTTGATGGAAAGACGACCTCAATAATAATCAGACCACCATCCTTCAGAGGGTGTGTAGTGATAGGTGAACACAGAGGTGACATGCCCCCTCAGCACCTTTTCATTTGAAGACAGAATTGGCCGCAATCTCCTGCCAAGATGGCCTTTATCATCTGGTACGAGCTACCTAGGACTTGCGGTAACTAGATTTTGAGAGGGTAGTTTTGTAGGGAACTTGTCATTTGAGGGGTGACATTGCAGCGCACACACCAACAAGGAGAGCTGCACCTTGGTGTATCAGGAGAGGGTCGATATTATTGAGTTGCAGCCAAACAGAGGGAACCTAATGATAATGCGGTGGGGGGGGGGGGGGGGGGGGGCATGGCACTGTTTACCGGAGGGAACAACATTATAGAGAGACACAAGAGTGTACGTTCCCTCTAATTTCATAATATTGCAAAAAAGGATGGAGACACATCTGATAATGGCGCATATCTGATGAGTTGATGAAGAAATAATTAACATTTACTTGGCACTTTCTGGATTTCAGGTTGCCATTCTAATGATATGCTATTAAGACAGTGAGGAAAGGTGTGCTCATAGGTGCTGGTCTCTGTTGCTAAAGCTAATTGATCAGTGATTATTTGATATGCTTTGGTTATAGACTGGGCCCCGCTGATTATGCAGAACTTCCAAAATTTACCCTAATGTATCAACTGTGTTAATAATCATTAATATCTTCATCAGCTCATCGACTGAATAATGTACGCTGGCTTCAATATCCAACACCCATAACCAGAAAAATAGAGTGGAAATATAGAGCACTACTTTCATCCACTTGCAATATTTAGAATTTAAAATAGGATGAGTTCATGGGAAGGATTACAAGATCATAATGGCAATTGAACACTGGGGTCAAATCACTTCCTGTACATCTATTGCTCTGTAGTATACACAGAACATATTAGAGTCATTTCTTTCAGAGTACGTAGAGCTCAAAAAGAGACTATTGCATAATACATAATATGTACCAATGGTATTGCTGTATAGTAATTACTGATAAACTGCTGCCTTTATTTCCTATTAATAAAACTGGATTAGAACCATATGCTCACAGTAATTATGTAGCATTTTTAAATTTTTGTGTGAATGTTGTTACTTTCTCAACAAAAGAATTTGGGCCAGCTATCAGCGCCCACAGCAAAAGTATGCTGCTGGAGTGCTAGAACATAATCATTCCATCATGTGTATAGGGTGTAATACAGACATGAAGATTAACAGATACACTGGAGTAGGATTATTTAGGGAGTGATTTATTTCTAATACGAAACAAAAATATAAACTGAGCATCTCTCATCAACAATCATGTGATATTAATCATTCAACAAAGCTACCGCTTTACAATTGCTGTTAGTTTTCTCATATTCTCAATATAAACCATCTCAGCCCTTGGATTAGATTTCAGCTTTTTTCCCTATCCTTTATTCTCAATACAGACATCTGAACACCATGATTAGATTACCACTTTATAAATTCCCTTACATAGTTCATATTCTCAATATAAACTATCCAAACTATTCAATTAAACTATTGTCTTACCACACTCAAAGATTCATTATTCTCAGTATAAACCATTGAATTCTTCAATTAAACTACAGCCTTATAAATGTCCTCACATGCCTCTTCGTCAAAATATAAATGCCACAATGAGACAATTCTCTTAAAATCACTCTTTAAGGTCTTTTATTCATTGTATAAACCATTGAACTCAATTAAATTAATGCCTTATAAATGGTCTTACATACTTCTTATTCACATTATAGACCACAGTCTTTATAATAATTCTTCGTACAAACTGTTGAAATCAATTAGATCACAGCCTTAGTGCTCTCTGAAGTTCCTTATTCTATTTATAAACAATCTGAACCCTTTAGTTAAATTATAGATACTAACCACATGTCCAGAGATAATGTCAGGTTTGGGTACAAAATTACTTTCCCACAGATTGGATAGAAAGTTGTGGGAAGGTACAGAATATGAATTCATTGCGGGCGATTATATCCTTCAAGGGTTTGTGGCAATGGCAGATTTTTGAAACTTTGAATTTTCCCCATCACCCATCCATTTCCTTGTTAATTGCACAGTTTTATCATGGTTAAAATATCTCCTACCTTGTCCCGACCTTCATACACTTAAACCTTCACCTTTACCTACTTAAATTGCAGGCTTAATGTACTACCTACAATCAATTTAAGGGTTTTATGACATCATGTGTGGAGATATAAACACATAGCTGGGGTGAGCCATGCAATATAAAAATTATCTTTACATAGTGAAGCTGACTGAATAAATCACAAATGGAGACATTTATTCTTAAAGCATGGCTGATCATGGTAAATGGAGGCATTAGTCCTAATGTGGCTGGCTGTGGCACATTCTATCCATATCATTTGGAATTTAAAAATATATTAATATTTCAGTTTTTAAAGTCCAAGACAAGCAGCTGAAGGCTTTTAATGCTTTCCTTCTATTGTTATTTAAAATAGAATTACATATAATTGTAGTTTAGGCACCATGACATGATAAGCAATGAAAGTAATATTTCAGTCATTTATAGGCCAAAGGTTATTCTGTTATTTTGCTGTTTTTCTTCCACTGTTTTTCTACCTGCACTCGTCTCAATAACACAAATGGTTATATAATTGACGAGCTGCATCTGCATTAAGACTGAGAGAATGCTGCAATATCATCACTGGAGAATAATGTGGTCAGCTCATATGCAGGAGTATGTTATGTCCAAGAAAATACGGAGTCTGGAATCTGTTACATTCAGGGAAACATACTCCAGCACATTGGAGCGAGTGAATAGCAGGTAGATTGCTGTGTGTTTGGGAGAGGTTAACAACACCGGTGTGTGTGTTACAAACACAGCGTTAGTGGACAAGTTGGAGCCTGTTAGAAAGACAGGATTACAGCCAGGAGCCTAGAGTATGTCACAGACAGGATTAACACAACCTGGAGAACACTACAGCGGGACAATGGGGCACATATTGTAGTGAGTGATAGACAGAGGGTTGGAATGTATCGAACATAGGCCAACATACAGACTGAAATATGTTACAAAGGCAGAATAATAAATGGAGTGCATTATGTATACCCTCTATAACACATAGGTTGCAGTATATTACAGAGACAGAATAACATGCTGGTTAAATTGTATTAACAAAATAGAATTACATATATATGAGGTGTACTACAGAGACAGGATAAAATGAAGATTAGTATGTTACAGACAACGGGCCTGTTATGTAAAGGAATATAAGTTATTTTCCTTGGTGTAAATGTACCACAGAATTTAGAGGTCAGAAGGAGGCCATTTGGCCCATCAAGTCTGCGCCAGCTCTTGGAAAGAGTACCCTACTTAAGCCCATACCTCCACCCTATCCCCGTAACCCTGCAACCCCATCTAACCTAAGGGCAATTTAGCGTGGCCAATCCACCTAACCTGCACATCTTTGGACTGTGGGAGGAAACCGGAGCACCCGGAGGAAACGCACGCAGACACGGGGAGAATGTGCAGACTCCGCACAGACAGTGACCCAAGCGGGAATCAAACCTGGGACACTGGCGCTGTGAAGCCATAGTCCTAACCACTATGCCTCCGTGCTGCCCAATCTCACAACAATTGGTCAAATGATAATGAGTTCTTTATTTGAAGATAAAATTACTTTTTTTCTTTCACGAATCCAAAGATGTGCAGGTTAGGTGGATTTGCCATGTTAAATTGCCCCTTTGGGTCCAAAATGTGTAAGTTAGGTTAAGGGTAGGCTTGGGTGGAGTGCTTTTTCAAAGCGTTGGTGCAGACTCGATGGGCCAAATGGCCTAATCCTACATTGTAGGGATTCTATGATTCTATGAGATGTGGGGGACATTGATGGCAAGGCCAGCATTTGTTGCCTATCCGTAATTGCTCTTGAACCAAGTGGCTTGAAAACAGTTAACAGTCAACCCATTTCTGTGGGGCTGGAGTCACATGAAGGTAAGACCAGGTAAGTATGGCAGATATCCTTCCCTAAAAGACATTAGCGAACCAGATTATTTTTGTAACAATCGGCAATGGTTACCATTACCATTAATTAATGGTTACCATTCGTAGAAATGACAGGATATATAGGATGAATACGTGGCTGAAGAGATGGTGTCAGGGGTAGGGTTTCAGATTCCTGGGGCATTGGGACCAGTTCTGGGGGAGGTGGGACCTGTACAAACTGGACGGGTTACACCTGGGCAGGACTGGAACTGATGTCCTGGGGGGCTATTTGCTAGAGCAGTTGGGGAGGGTTTAAACTAATATGCCAGGGGGATGGGAACCTACGCAAGAAGTCAGAGAAAGAGGGAGCAAGGACAAAAGCAAAAGGTAGAAAAGTGAATAAGAAAAGTGATAGGTGGAGAAACCAAAGACAACATTCAAACAGGGCAGTAGAGAAAAATATTGGGAGCAAGACATTGTGAAAAAGGCAAACTTAAAGGCTCTGTGCCTTAATGCACGGAGCATTTGCAATAAAGTGGATGAACTAATCGCGCAGATAGATATAAATGGGTATGATATAATTGGAATTACGGAGACATGGCTGCAGGGTGAACAGGGATGGGAACTGAATGTCCCAGGGTTCTGAGTATTTAGGAAGGACAGACATAAAAGAAAAGGTGGTGGTGTGGCACTGCTGGTTAAAGAGGAAATTAACACAAAGGATATTAGCTCTGACAATGTGGAATATGTATGGGTAAAGTTGAGAAATACTAAGGGACAAAAAACATTAGTGGGTGTCATATATAGACCCCCAAACTGCACTGGTGAGGTTGGGAATGGCATTAAACAAGAAATTAGAGATGCATGTAATCAGGGAATATCGGTGATCATGGGTAATTTTAATCTTTACATAGATTGGGCAAATCAAATTAGCCACAATGCAGTAGAGGAGGAATTCCTGGAGTGTACACGGGATGGTTTTCTTGGCCAATATGTGGAGGAACCAACTAGAGAGCAGACCATCTTAGACTGGGTAGTGTGTAATGAGAAGGGAATCATTGCCAATCTGGCTGTACGAGACCACTTGGGGATGAGCGACCATAACATGATAGAATTTTTTATCAAGATGGAGAGTGAAGTACTTGATTCGGAGACTAGGGTGCTGAATCTTAATAAAGGGAACTATGAGGATATGAGGCGTGAGTTGGCCTTGATAGATTGGAGAGAGTTACTTAAAGGGATGACAGTGGTTAGACAATGGCAAACATTCAAGGAACGCATGGAGGAACTACAGCAACTGTTCATTCCTGTCTGGCACAAAAGCAAAGGGGGTAAGAGGGCCAATCCATGGCTTACAAAGGAAATTAGAAATAGATTGACCAAGAAAAATAATAGGTCTGAGGATTGGGAGCAGTTTAAAATTCAGCAAAGAAGGACAAAAGGTTTAGTAAGAAGGAAGAACTGAGGGAGATCAACATTAGAGAAACGGTGCTGGGAAACCTGATGGGATTGAAGGTGGATAAATCCCCAGGGCCTGAGAATCTGCATCCCAGAATGCTTAAAGAGGTTGCTCTGGAAATAGTGGATGCATTGGTGGTTATCTTCCGGGATTCTATAGACTCTAGAACTGTCCCTGCAGATTGGAGGATAGCTCACATCGCTCCGATATTCAAAAGGGAGGTAGAGAGGAATGTAGGGAATGATAGACCAGTAAGCCTAACATCGGTAGTGGGGAAAATGCTTGAATTATTTATCAAGGACTTCATAGCGGAAAATTTAGAATGCAGTGGCAGGATCAGTCAGAGTCCGCATGGATTTATGAAGGGAAAATCATGCTTGACAAATTTTTTGGAATTTTTTGAAGAGGTAACCAGTACAGTTGACAAGGGGGAGCCAGTCGATGTGGTATATTTGGACTTTCAGAAGGCGTTTGCCAAAGTCCCGCATAAGAGATTATTGTGCAAAATTAAAGCGCATGGGGTTGGGGGAAATGTATTGAGTTCGATAGAAAACTGGTTGGCGGAGAGGAAACAAAGAGTAGGGATTAATGGGTCCTTTTCAAATTGGCAAGCAGTAACCAGTGGGGTAACACAGGGATCGGTGTTGGGACCCCAGACATTCTCAATATATATTAATGATTTGGATGAGGGAACAAAATGTAACATCTCAAAGTTTTCAGATGATACCAAATTAGGTGGGAGGGTGAATTGTGATGAGGATGTAGGGATCCTACAACCAGATCTGGACAGGTTGGGAAAGTAGGCAAACTAATGACAGATGCAGTATAATTTGGATAAGTGTGAGGTTATTCATTTTGGATGCAAAAGCAGGAAGGCAGATTACTATCTGAATGGTTGTAAATTGGGAGAGGGCAGTGTGCAGCGGGACCTGGGTGTCCTTGTGCACCATTTGCTGAAGGTAAGCATGCAGGTGCAGCAGGCAGTAAAGAAGGCTAATGGTATGTTGGCCTTCATTGCGAGAGGTTTCGAGTATAGAAGCAGGAATGTATTGCTGCAATTGTACAGGGCCTTGGTGAAGCCACGCTTGGAGTATAGCGTGCAGTTTTGGTCTCCTTCGCTGAGGAAGGATGTTCTTGCTTTCGGGGGAGTGCAGCAAAGGTTTACCAGACTGATTCCAGGGATGCGGGACTGTCATATGAGGAGAGATTGACTAGGTTGGGATTGTTCTCGCTGGAGTTCAGAAGAATGAGGGGGGATCTCATAGAGACTTATAAAATTCTAACAGGACTAGACAGGGTAGATGCAGGGAAGATGTTACCAATGATGGGTGTGTCCAGAACCAGGGGTCACAGCCTGAGGATTCAGGATAAACCATTTTGGACAGATATAAGGAGAAATTTCTTCACACAAAGAGTGGTGAGCCTGTGGAATTCATTACCACAGGAAGTAGTTGATGCTAAAACTTTGAATATATTCAAGAGGCGGCTGGATATAGCACTTGGGGAGAATGGGATCAAAGGCTATGGAGAGAAAGCAGGATTAGGCTATTGAGTTGGATGATCAGCCATGATCGTGATGAATGGCGGAGCAGGCTTGAAGGGCCAAAAAGGCTCCTCCTGCTCCTAAATTCTACGTATCTATGTATTACAAAATTAGATTCCAAGTTTGTTAATTGAATTTAAATCGCATCAGCTGCCGTGGTGGATTTGAACTAACGTTCCCAAGGAATTAGCCTGGGCCCCTGGATTACTAGCCCAGTGACATTAACATTATGCCACTGTCTCCCTTTTTTATAATACAGAGAATGTGCACTGGGAATTAAGTATAACCCATAAAAGTCATTGACAGTAGTTTAAGATACACTACTTTATGGGTATGCGCACACCATAACATCCCCTTTTTTCAAACTAAAAGTTTACCCTTAAAGAATCAAACATGAAAGCGACACAAAATAACATTGCATCAGAATGTACTTTAACACAGAGAAAATCTCTGAAATGTATCAGTGGTTTGCTTATCCACCCAGCTTTGTTTATAGTCCTCTTCCTGCAGGCTGCTCTACATTTACACGATGCTGGTTGGAAATGCTTTCTTTGTATTGCATTTTAGATTGTGTTCCAATCACAATAGGAGTATTCGGTGTTTCTATGGAATTGTCCTGATTTGAAATCTGTGTCATCACACTGTCATGCCATTTGGTGTTTGTAATTATTATAATTGTGCCTTTGGGTATACGCTGATAATTTGTGCTGGATTCCAGGTGCTATCAGTTGGGTGTTGTCCTCTAACTTTCTGCCTGATGTTCAGATTGGGTAATTTGTTAGCCACATACCTAGGCACCTGGTGTCTGTGGAGTGTTGTCCACACTTGCCTGCCGCATATCAATTTGGCTTGGGTTTCTTAGTATGAAGTTTGCAAGTTTGGAATAGGTATGTGTATTTGGTTCAAACAGTGTCATGTCGCCTGTTGACTGATGATCTGCATTACAGAGTTAGGTGATCGTCTCCCAGTGTGAACACAGGGTTTCCAATTGCTCCATGTGGTCCCTGGTCCTCATCATGGTCTTGACGTTGCCATTGATGGTGATCAAGGGCAGGTCCTTGCAATTCCTGTACCTATGGTGTCCATGAAATAACATTTCTGGAGTTACCAAGGTGAATTGTTTTATTAACACTGAGAGTAACGGATCCCAGGGATAGAATTTCTGAGCCATTGTACGTGGTGTGTTTGTCAACAGTTGGTCGAATCATCAGTTGCCATTTCTGTGGGTACAAGCATTTCAGTGCGCGCGCGATAGGGAAGGATATTTGCATTGGCACTGGTGCTCTGTTTAACATTCAGGTTATGCTGACCCTGCATCTGTGGACATACAATCTGGAAGGTGGCAAAGGCTTTTGTGCATACCACTGTGCCAACACATTCTTTGATGTTGACCGTGCTGAATGGTGACTCACCTTTGTGAGTTGATGGTCTGGTCATCTACACCATCTAATCGTATAGCTTGGCCAGTCATTTTGTGGATCTTGACTTGGATCTTGGTTGTTTAAAGTACTGTACCTATTGGGGTTCTGCTTGTGGCTTCTCATCACATTCAACGACTTATTTTGGTCTTTGGCACTCCCATTGTCCCCTGGTGCCACATGCCTTGACTACATGATTCAGTTCAAAGTGGTGCACTGGGCACATATAACAGGGGCGAGAATGAGTACGTTTTTGGGGTAGAGGACAGGTGTGTGAGGTGTTCAGGGAGTCCAGCAAACCATGTCCATATGTTCTGGACATGCCCGGCACTTACGGAATTTTGGAAGGGCTTTGCAAAGGTCGTGTCGAAGGTCTTGGATACTCGGATAAAACCGAGCTGGGGGATAGCGATATTTGGGATATCGGACGATCCGGGAGTACAGGAGTCGAAAGAGGCTGGAGTCCTGGTCTTTGCCTCCTTGGTAGCCCGGAGAAGGCTCTTGTTAATGTGGAGGGACGCAAATCCCCTAGGTGTGGAGGCTTGGATCAGTGACATGGCGGGGTTTCTCAGGTTGGAGAAGATAAAGTTTGCCTTGCGAGGGTCTTTGCAGGGGTTCTCCGGGCGGTGGTAGCCGTTCCTTGACTTTCTCGCGGAATGTTAGGTGGAGACCAGCAGCAGCAGCAACCCAGAGGTGTGTGGGGGGGGGGGGGGTTGATTTAATGTTATTTGTAAGGGGTGGACGCCCCACTTTGCTTTGTTTTCTTTGTTAAATTTTTAGTTGGTTAGAGGGTTAAGTTGTTTTTGTTGATATATTGCTTTGTTTTCTTTGCATTATTTTCTCTTTTGTAGTGTTTTGTAAAAATTATTGAAAAATTTGGAATAAAAACATTTTTTTTAAAAAGTGTTGAAAGTGAGGCTTTCATTGCCTGTAGCAATTTTAAGTTTAATGGCTTGCTACCTGGTTCAGAAATATTGAGGTCCATAAAACACAGTTCATTTTGTTGTCGGACCCAAAGTAAATTGAGGAGATAGTTCTCACTGGAATGACGGAAGTTGAGGGGCGACCTGAGGGAAGTCTACAAAATTATGAGGGGCTTTTTCCCAGGGTGAAAGAGTCAATTTCTAGGGGAAATAGGTTTAAAGGTGCGAGGGGCAAAGTTTAAAGGAGATGTGCGAGGGAAGTTTTTTTACACAGAGGGTAGTAGGTGCCTGGAACTCGCTTCCGGAGGAGATGGTGGAAGCAGGTACAATAGTGTCCTTTAAGGGGCGTCTTGGCAAATACATGAATAGGATGGTAATAGAGGGATACCGACCCCAGTAGTGTAGAAAGTTTTAGGTTAGATGGGCAACATGCTCGGCATAGGCTTGTAGGGCCGAATGGCCTGTGCTGTCCTTAGTCCTTTGAGATTCATTGCTTTTCAGTTGAATGTTGGAATGTTTGTTGTCATCATTTGGCTTTTGCAGGATTTTTAATTATCTGGATCTGGAATTTTTGTTATAACTATAAGGTTTGGAGTGCTTTTAGAATTAATTTGGCCCTGAGTTCTCAGTACCTTTAGCAGCCACTGATTTAGTTTGTCATAGATTACTGCTTGACTACAATGGTGGCATTATTGAGCTCTTTCTGTTTTTCCTGGTTTAATTTTGAACTCTACCCACAAATAAGTGATTTTCGGCAGGAAATGGCTGCAGGACTTCCAAAGCGAAAGCAAAGGCTGAAAAAAAAATTGGAGGCCTTTTCTAACTGTTATGAAATACTACTTTTTCCTAGCCTAATATTTACTTTTGAATTTGTTCATGGGATGTGGACGTCTCTGGCTATGCCAGCATTAATTGCCCACCCTTAATTGCCCTTGAGGGGGCAGTTAAGAGTCAACCACATTGCTGCGGGTCTGGAGTCACATGTAGGCCAGATCAAGTAAGGAAGTCAAATTTCCATCCCTAAAGGACATGAGTGAACCAGATAGATTTCTCCGACACTCGACAATGGCTTCATGGTCATCATTAGACTTCTAATTCCAGATTTTTATTGAATTCAGATTTCCCCATCTGCAGTGACGGGATTTGAACCTGGATCCGCAGAACATTACTCTGGGTCTCTGGTTTACTAGTCCAGTGACAATACCACTAATCCAGTAATGCTATGGCCCATCTGTGGAGTTTTACTTAAAGTGAGACCGCCCGCAGTCTGTTGTTTAATTTCTCCTCCTGCTTAAATTTTGCAGCAGTTAGACTTTTCCGAATTAAACTCTCCCGGATTTGAACAGTCTTACTGGGAAATGATGCCTGCTGGCTGGAATGGGGTGTGATCCCAGAACAAAAGCTCAGTGTGCGTAGAATCCCTGAAAAACTGGGGAATTCTTCAACAAAAGGTGAGTCTTGATAGTTGTTTCACTTCCTCGCTAATTAAATGCTTCTTTCTGAGTCGCGTGCATGCTCACTAAAAATGAATGTGGTTCTCCTGTGAAGTGGATGCCCCACTGTGGTGCTGAGTGGCATAGTCTCAGTTTCAGCTACTGGCTGGTACTCCCACCCATGGGCTGAGACTTTAAGTGTCTCCGGGGAGCATGCTGGGAGATTGGGGGTGGGGGGGATTTGGGTGGGATAGCAGGAGGGAGCCATTTTACCAGGACCAAGGAAGGCAGAGGACTACCCTCTCACCCTTATGCTAATTAAGCAATACTTAATTTGCTTTCTTCACCGTGGCTGATATTTTACCAGTGGAGGATAGGCATCTCCAAAGAGGCTGTGAGGTATATCCAGGTGGGTTACCCGAAGCTTTGGGGAGGTTCATTTGTAATTGGACTCCCTGTGGTCCAAGGGGAGGATCCCCAATGGCAAGAGTTGCCCTTCAGAAAGATCCCTGCATTGCACCCTTGCCCTAATAAACTGACCTGGGTTTGGGGCCTCCTCCATCTTTACTCCTGGGTACAGTCCCAGCAGTGGCCACTGCTCTCTGGGGCGCTGCTGAGCCTGAAGAGCTGACAACTCTTCAACTGGTTGACAGTTCTTCGGGGGCAGGTCATCATCCTTTAAAGGGATGGGAGCACTGACTGCAGCCAATTCCTGTCCTGATGAAACCAAAATACATCTGGGGCTCCCAGCTCCAGTGCAGGCAGAGTTGCGCCCAACATTTTGGCTGATGGATGGAGTTGCCTCGGCACATCTTTTTATTCGAAGGAGGTAAAAGAAGTCATATTTCATGCTGTTGATCAGCCCAGTGATTCCTGGAGAAAATGCATTCATGTGGCGATCAAGAACAGGCTTGGCAATGATGCCCTTTATGATTGAGTGAATCTCCAAAATTCATTTGGGCTCATATATGAAGACTGGGCACTTTGGCATGGCTCTGGTGGATACTCTGTACATGTGGAATCTTGTGCTGCATAAGCTGGTGCTCTCAGCAAAACAGGGGAGTAAATTGAAAGAGGAAAAGTAGTATATTTAAGAATGTTTGGATAAGTGGAGGAAAACAATCCATCACTATAAATTAGAAGGAAGCTCCCTGGGAATCAGGGCTTGCTTTTGATTGGCTAAGAGCCATCTGTCGGTGATTCAATGTATTATTTCTGTATCTTTGCCAAAATAAACCAATTCCTTAACCTGTTCATGCCCATGTAGGGTTTAATTTCCAAAGTGCAGCATATGGCTGCATAGTAACATTATCATAAGAGTAGTATTGAAAAAAGCAATGCACTTTTACAAAAGGGATTCTCTGATTACTGCCAATTTATTTGAAAGAAAATAACAGCACAGTCATGTGTGAGGATGTCACAATTTCCATGAGTGTTGCTATAACTTTATGTCACAGCTGATTAACGGACAGGCATGAAAACCATTGTTGTATCACTCTCATGTGAAATTGATCACAGATGGGAAGGTACCACGTTGGCCACAGCACCCTTGGATTCTTCTCCTTATTTCTCTTCCATAAGCAGTATGCAAATCATTTACTTGTGTCTGCCTGGACTTTCAGAAGGCTTTTGACAAAGTCCCACGTGAGAGATGAGTGTGTAAAACTAAAACGCAGGGAAGTGGGGGTAGTGCATTGAAGTGGATAGAAAACTGGTACAGGAAACAGAGTAGGAATAAATTGGTCTTTTTTCAAATGGCAGGCAGTGACTAGTGGGGTATCCGAATACAGGAGGGAGATAGAGAACCTAGCGGAGTGGTGTAACGACAACAATCTCTCCCTTAATGCCAGCAAAACTAAAGAGCTGGTCATCGACTTCAGGAAGCAAAGTACTGTACACACCCCTGTCAGCATCAATGGGGCCGAGGTAGAGGTGGTGAGCAGTTTCAAATTCCTAGGGGTGCACATCACCAAAAATCTATCCTGGTCCACTCATGTCGACGCTATCACCAAGAAAGCACAACAGCGCCTATACTTCCTCAGGAAACTAAGGAAATTCGGCATGTCCACATTAACCCTTACCAACTTTTACAGATGCACTATAGAGAGCATCCTATCGGGCTGCATCACAGCCTGGTATGGCAACTGCTCGGCCCAGGACCACAAGGAACTTCAGAGAGTCGTGAATACCGCCCAGTCCATCACACGAACCTGCCTCCCATCCATTGATTCCATCTACACCTCCCGCTGCCGGGGGAAAGCGGGCAGCATAATCAAGGATCCCTCCCACCCGGCTCACTCACTTTTCCAACTTCTTCCATCGGGCAGGAGATACAGAAGTCTGAGAACACGCACGGACAGACTCAAAAACAGCTTCTTCCCCACTGTCACCACACTCCTAAATGACCCTCTTATTGACTGACCTCATTAACACTACACCCATGTATGCTGCATCCGATGCCAATGCTTATGTAGTTACATTGTATATATTGTGTTGCCCTATTATGTATTCTCATGTATTTTCTTGAATTCTGTTTAATTCCGTTTTCTTCCATGTACTGAATGATCTGTTGAGCTGCTTGCAGAAAAATACTTTTCACTGTACCTCGGTACACGTGACAATAAACAAATCCAATCCAATCCAATCCAATCACAGAGATCAGTGCTCGGACCCCAGCTATTCACAAGATATATTAATGATTTAGATGAAGGAACTAAATGTAATGGCCGGGATTCTCCCTTCTGGGGACTAAGTCCCCACGCAGGCGGGAAACAGGCACCAACCACTCCGGCGTCAACAGCCCTCGAAAGTGAGGAATTCTCTGCATTTTCGAGGGCGAGGTGGGAAGCGGAGGGGATAGCACCGAAGGAATGGTGCGAGTTCGTGCCTGCATGGACCGGCCGGCGTATTCCCGCGCATGCGCAGGGGTTCTCTGCTCCACGCCGGCCCCGGGCAATATGGCGGAGCCCTACAGGGGCCTGGCGCGGAGGAAAGAAGGCCCCCCCAAGGAACAAGCCTGCCCGCAGATCGGTGGGCCCCGTTCATGGGCCAGGCCACCGTGGGGGCCCCCGTGGGGTGGGATCCCCCCATGCTCCCTCGAGGATCGTCCCCGCATACTCACCTGCCAGGTCCCGCCGTGCGGACTGGCCAAAACTGGACAGTCGCTCGGCCCATCGGGACCTGGAGAATCGCCGGGGGTGGGTGGGCCTCTGTCAACGGCCCCTGACCGGTGTGGCAGGAATACCGACGCCACCCGAAAAACGGCACCGGAGAATAAGGCAGCCCGCGTCGGGGCAGGATTCGCGCCTCCCCCCCCGGGGATTCTTCGACCCAGCGGGGTGTTGGAGAATCCCGGCCAATATCTCCAAATTTGCTCATCACGTAAAGCTGGGTTGGGGGGGGGAGCTGGTGAGGAGGATGCAGAGATGGTTCAGAGTGATTTGGTCAAGCTAAGTGAGTGGGCAGGTGCAGTATAATGTGAATAAATGTGAGGTTATGCGGGACTGACGCATGAGGAGAGATTGAGTTGGTTAGGATCATATTCGCCCGTGTCTGCGTGGGTCTCACCCCCACAACCCAAAGATGTGCAGGATAGGTGGATTGGCCACGCTAAATTGCCCCTTAATTGGAAAAAAAAAGGATTATATTTGCTGGAGTTCAGAAGGATGAAGGAGGATCTCATAGAAACCTATAAAACCTGACAGGAATAATCAGGGTAGTTGTAGGAAGCATGTTCCTGATGGTGGGGGTGTCCAGAACCAGCGGTCATAGTCAAAGGATACAGGTTAACCTATTAGGACTGAGATGCGGAGAAATGTCTTCATCCAGGGAGTGGTGAGCCTGTGGAATTCGTTACTGCAGGATGTAGTTGAGATCAAAACATTGTATGTTTCAAGAATGTGTCAGATATAGCACTTGGGGGGGGGGGCACGGTGGTGCAGTGGTTAGCACTGTTGCCTCACGGCTGAGAGGAACCGGATTCGATCCCGGACCTGGGTCACTCTCCATATAGAGTTTGCACATTCTCCCAGTGTCTGCATGGGTCTCACCCCCACAACCCAAAGATGTGCAGGGTAGGTGGATTGGCCACACTAAAATTTCCCCCTACTTAAAAAATTAACGTAATTTTTTTTAAATTACCAAAAGAGATAGCACTTGGGGCTGAAGGGATCAAAGGATATGGCGGGGGAAGAGGGACACAGGTTAGTGAGTGGATGATTATCCATGATCATGTTGAATGGCAGGACAGGCTTGAGGGGTCAAATGGCCTACTCCTGCTCCCATTGTCTATGTTTCCATGGTTATTTCTTCTTGGAGCAGGTTGTCAGTTTGTCACCAGAGGCTAAAACCTGAGGGTTGTGGTTGTTCCTCGTGTCTAAATAAAGCTCGTAGTCTCAAATGTGGACGAAGATGCTTTATGTGAATTCGTTCTCTCTTCAGAGTTTAACTTACGGCTACCTCAAATGCTGCCTGCCTGTGTGTCTGTGTCCTGCTACGAGTTCTGCCTTCCGTGAAGTGTGTCGTCACTTCCTGTCCTGTGTTATATAGCTCTCCCGTGCTCCCTTCTAGTGCTTGCTCAGTTGTATTGCATCTACCAGATCTACAATCACCACATCCCCCTTTTTTCTTTACATATTTTCTGTACATCGTTAAAGAAATTGCACAAAACAGGTTACTTATGATATGTGGATCTATACAAGTGATGGTTGCTATTGCATATTTTACAAAGCCAATTTATATTTATGAGTCCGCTCTTAATAAAAACATTTTTTCTTTTGTTGTGTTGACGTGGTGATATTGATATTGCAACTCCGTTGTGAATGTGTTGGGTTTCTTGTTATTTAAGTAACCAATACATCAATCCCATGGTTTTTGCCATGGTCGAACACTGATGTTGACTGACATGGACTTTTTTTCTGTGTTGTGGTATCGATTTAGTATTTAATCTGCCTTGAAAGGCTGGTATGCTTGCTTGTTCTGGAGCAGATGTGAGTTTGTGCGATTTGTTGTCATCCCATGGCATGTTTGTAGTCTTGCCATTGTTTTGCAGTGTGCTGTGGCATTGTCCTTCATGTGCAGAGTTGTACTATTTTGTACCAAGTCGTTGTTTCATTGCTGTTGTTTCTGTCGTTCCTGTCTTTGTTGTTTTCGTTGCCGTTCTTGTTGCTGTTTTTGTCGTTTCTGTCTTTGTTATGCTTCTTGTTGGTTTTGTTGTTCTTCTTGTAGTTTTTGTCGTTGTGCTTGTAGCTTTTGTTGGTGCTGTTGTTGTTCTTGTTTCTGCAGTGCTTCTTGCGATTTTTGTTGTTCTTGTCGCGCTTCATGTTGCTTTTTTTCTTGCTGTTGTTGTTCTCGTTTCTGCTGTGCTTCTTTTGGCTTTTGTTTTTCTTGTTATGCTCAATGAGTGTCCCGTGTGGATAATTTGAGTCATTGTCACAGTTCTTGGTGCGAGTGTCCTTTGTGGAATCTGTTGCATTGAACGTTTCGTCTCGAGAATGGTGAGACTGATCTGATGTTGCATTGATGCTGGTGATATCAGTCATTTGTGGTGGATTTGATCCTCATCTTTGCTTTCTTGGTGCTCCTCTTCTGGAGTCAAATTCTTCGCGATTTCATTTGACGCGGTCTCTCTGGACTCTTGGTGGCTCCCTCTTCTGGAGTCAAAATCTTCATGGTTTCTGTTGATGTGGTCTCATTGGACTCTTGGTGCTCCTCCTCTGGAGTCAAAATCTGCATGGTTTCTATTGGCGTTGTCTCTCTGGACTCTTGGGTGGCCCGACTCTGTGCTTCTGTACAGACAAGCTGAGAACTGTCAGTCTCGCTGTGATCCTGTATGTCGAGTGTGATCACCTTGTCACTGTTTTCGCATGCAGTGGGTAGATGTACATTGTCTTTTTCTTGTTCATGTGAGCTTGGTAGACTTTCATAGTCTGCTTGCGTTTTGCTCAGATACGGCGGGTTGACCTTCATTGGTCTTGTTCATGCATGGTGTTCGCCAGGGAGTGTTGCTTGCTTCCCTTTTTGGTGTCTGTCATCACTCTCACTGTGGAGCCTGTCATCGCTCTCTCTGTGGAGTGTTTCTGTGCTCTCTGTGTGGCGTCGTCTTCGTCTTGGGTATTGCTGTCATCCAACGTATCGACGATCTGCCATGGCACCATGGTATTGGATTCATCTACCACGAGTAGATTCGTGTTGATCTTTGCGACTGTGTCGCTGATGTTGTGATCAGCATATCCGAATAACTCAACCATGTCTGAGTAGTATTCTTCGAAAAACAAATCATCTCTTTTTGTTTCGGATTTCTTTTTGTTCTCTTCACGTTGGTGGTGCAGACTGCTTTTTCCAGGGTGTTGTGCGAGTTGTTTTCGACTGCTGGTTTAAGTTCAGGCGTTTTTGTGCCTTCTGAGGCAAGAGAGTTTGGTTTTACCGCTTTAAGTAACCTAAACATAAGCTTTGCCTGGAAATGGTCACAAAATGCTGCTAAGTGTAGTAGCTTGGATAATTTTTTTAAAATGCTATCTTATGTTTTGTTTCTGTTGGATCCGAGCAGAGTGACCAGAAGGCAACGGATGTTTGGAGGCTGAAACAAGGTTTAATGAAATACACAACTGCTCTTGGCAGCAGGGTAGCATGGTGGTTAGCATAAATGCTTCACAGCTCCAGGGTCCCAGGTTCTGTTCCCGGCTGGGTCACTGCCTGTGCAGAGTCTGCACGTCCTCCCCGTGTGTGCGTGGGTTTCCTCCGGGTGCTCCGGTTTCCTCCCACAGTCCAAAGATGTGCGGGTTAGGTGGATTGGCCATGCTAACTTGCCCGTAGCGTCCTAAAACGTAAGGCTAAGGGGGGGGTTGTTGTTGGGTTACGGGTATAGGGTGGATACGTGGGTTTGAGTAGGGTGATCATTGCTCGGCACAACATCGAGGGCCGAAGGGCCTGTTCTGTGCTGTAATGTTCTATGTTCTATGTTCTTCTCCACTCCCTGAAGGATTCTCCCATCCTGACCTACATTTAGGCTGGAGTTTTTATACCCAACATGCTTCCCTTGTAAAGGGGAAGGTCCGCCTTTTTAACGGGGGAAGGTCATATTGTGCTAAGGTCATGGGAAACCTGGTAGTCCATACCCCGTGACCTCTGTGAGGGTTGTAACACTCCTCCACCCCACCCAAGCCCTGAGCAGCAACCTGGCGGAATGTTGCAAAGGGCCTTCTGTTTGTTTCACCTGGAGCTGGTGTTGGGGTGTTGTCTTTGTGGGGCCCAGAGGTGTATTTTGCATGGGGCAATCGACGTTTCCAAGTGGACCGCCGGAGGGGTGCCAGCGTAGCTGCTCCCACATCAGAAACGGCGGGGCTCACCCCTACCCGGTGATGTACCATCAATTGAACGGGAGACGAGTTGCTGGATAAAAATATGGCTTTAATCTGCTAGATGTTAGCCCTGCGGTCGATTACAGTAGAAGGACGACCGCCGGGAGTACTGGGTATTTATACCCCACCCTAGAGGCGGGGTTAACTCAGCCTCTCGACCAATCGGGGAGCCGTCACATGACTGGTCTCAACCAAAAATGTATCCTTGGCTTCCCACTGGCCCAGACATTTAGCAACAGTACATAGTGTCCATACAAGGTCCATGGTGGGTTTGAAAGTTAAATGGACTCGATCAGCCTTTTCGTTGCCCGTGACGTCCTGGCAGACCGCCGCAGGGGAGTTGGTGCTGTTGTTTCAGCCGATGGTGGTGGTTCAGCTGATGTCCTGGACTCCGGGAACGATGGTCCTTGAACTGTCTCCGTACCCCGGGCTGGTGGGGGAATGCATGGATGGGGGAGGGGTGGCCTGGGTGGGGCGCTGGGGGAAAAGGGACGGGGGGGGGTCTGTGGTGAAGGGGGGAGGGCCACACGCCGGCGGGTGCCAGGTCCCGGAGGGAGACTGTGTCCTGCCGACCATCGAGGTACTCCACGTACGCATACTGCGGGTTAGCGTGGAGTAACTGGACTTGTTCCACCAATGGGTCAGACTTGTGCACCCACACATGCTTCCGGAGCAAGATGGGTGCGGGGGCGGCCAGCCACGTCGGGAGAGGGGATCCGGAGGACGACTTCCTGGGGAAAGCAAGAAGACGTTCATGAGGTGTTTGATTAGTTGTGGTACAGAGGAGGGAGCGGATAGAATGTAGGGCATCGGGGATAACCTCTTGCCATCGGGAAATAGGGAGATCTCTGGACCGGAGGGCCAGTAGGATGGTTTTCCAGATGGTACCATTCTCCCGCTCGACCTGTCCGTTACCCCGGGGGTTATAGCTGGTCGTCCTGCTAGAGGCAATGCCCCTGCTGAGCAGGAATTGACGCAGCCCGTCGCTCATAAAGGAGGACCCCCGATCGCTATGTATGTACGCGGGGTAGCCGAACAGGGAGAAGATGGAGAGGAGGGCCTTAATGACGGTCGATGTTGGTCATGTCGGGGCAGGGAATGGTGAAGGGGAAGCGGGAGTATTCATCGATCACCGTCAGGAAGTAAATGTTGCGGTTGCTAGAGGGAAGGGGCCCCTTGAAGTCTATGCTGAGGACGTTCGAAAGGGGCGGTGATGCTTTGATCAAATTTGCACGCTCGGGGCGGTAGAAGTGCGGTTTGCAACTCTGCGCAGATGTGGCAGTCACAGGTTACTGTCCTGACTTCTCGATGTAGTAGGGCAGGTTGCGGGTCTTTATGAAATGATAGAAATGGGTCACCCCTGGATGGCAGAGGTCCGTGTGGAGGGAGCGGAGGCGGTCTATCTGCGCGCTGGCGCAGGTACCGCGGGACAGGGCATCAGGAGGCTCATTGAGCTTCCCAGGACGATACAAGATCTCATAGTTGTACGTGGACAACTCGATCCGCCACCGCAAGATCTTGTCGTTCTTAATCTTGCCCCTCTGTGCATTATCGAACATGAAGGCTACTGACCGTTGGTCTGTGAGGAGGGTAACACTTCCTGCGGCCAATAGTGCCTCCAGTGTCGCACATCTTCGACTATGGCCTGGGCTTCCTTTTCCACTGAGGCGTGGCGGAGTTCGGAAGCTGGAGGGATCTGGAGAAGAAGGCCACGGATCTGCCCGCTTGGTTCAGGGTGGCCGCCAGAGCTACTTCTGATGCGTCGCTCTCGACCCTGGAAGGGAGGGACTCATCGATGGCGCGCATCGTGGCCTTTGCGATGTTCGCTTGATGCGGGCTAAAGGCCTGGCAGGCCTCTGATGACGGCGGGAAGGTCGTGGGACTGAATGATGGGGACGGGCCTTGTCGGCGTAATTGGGAATCCATTGGGCGTAGTAAACGAAGAAAGAAACCCAGGCAGCGTTTAAGGGATTTGAGGGTATTGGGGAGAGGGAGTTCCATCAGGGGGCGCATGCATTCGGGATCGGGGCCTATCACTCCGTTACGCACTACGTAGCCGAGGATGGCTAGACGGTCGGTGCTAAACACGCACTTATCCTTATTGTGAGTTAGGTTAAGGAGTTTTGCGGTTTGGAGGAAATTCGGAGGTTGGTGTCATGGTCTGCTGGTCGTGGCCGCAGAAGGTGACCTTATTGAGATACGGGAAGGTAGCCGTAATCCGTACTTGTCGACCATTCCGTTCCATCTCCCGCTTGGAAGAATGAGACCCCATTTGTGACACCGAATGGAACCCTGAGGAAGTGGTAGAGGCGCCCATCTGCCTCGAACACGGTGTACTTGCGGTCACTCGCGCGGATGGGGAGCTGGTGATAAGCGGACTTGAGGTCCACCGTGGAGAAGACTTTGTATTTCGCAATCTCGTTTACCATGGCAGAAATATGGGGGGAGAGGATACGGCGTCCAGTTGCGGTAAACCGGTTGATGGTCTGGCTGTAGTCGATGACCATCCGGTTTTTCCTCCCCAGTCCGGACCACCCAGCACTTGGGCTCGCCAGGACTGTTGCTGGCCTCGATGGCCCTTCCTTCAGCAACCTCTGGACTCGGACCTGATGAAGGTCCGGTCCTGGGCGCTGTACCGTCTGCTCCGGGTCGCGACGGGTTTGCAATCGGGGGTGAGATTAGCAAACAAGGAGGGGGGGTTCTACTTTGAGGGACGCGAGGCGCAGACAGTGAGGGGGGGGTATAGGGCCGCTGAATTGGAAGGTCAAGCTCTGCAGGTTGCACTGGAAGTCCGGTCCTAGGAGTGCCGGTGCGCAAAGGTCGGGGAGGATAAGGAGTTTATAATTTTTAAAAACCTTCCCCTGGACCGTGAGGTCCGCGATGCAGCACCCAGTGATGCGGACGGAGTGCGAACCTGAGGCTAACCCGATTTTGTGTTTTACAGGGTGGACAGGGAGCGCGCAGCGTCTTATCGTGTCAGGATGTACGAAGCATTCTGTGCTCCCGGAGTCCAGCAGGCAGCCCGTCTCGTGCCCGTTGAGGTGGATTTGCGTCGTCGTCTTGGCGAGCGGCGTGGACGTGACTGGTCGAGCTGAATGGCCGCGAGACGTGGAGAAGATCCATAGTCGTCATCCTCGGCCGAGTGGGTGCTGGCAGGACCTTGTGTGCCAGTCCAGGATGGCGGCGCCCAGGATCCGCACGTGGAGTCGGGGCCCCAAGATGGCGGCGCCCGCAGGATGTGGTTTCTGGGGGCGGGGTTAGCGGTGCTGGTGGGGCGATCGCAGCGGCTGAGAGCGGGGGCAGAGAGGCGCACAGGCCAGGCGCAGGGGCCCGGGGCGGGGGGGGGGGGAGATTGGCGCGGTGCGCTGGAAGGACCAGGAAGGGCCCAGAGGAGGAGATCACCGGTCGCTGCGCGGCACAGCAGCGACCGATTTGGCCTGGCAGACGGATGAAAAATAGCCCTTCTTCCCGCAGCTCTTACAAAGGGCGGAACGGGCCGGGCAGCGCGGGCGAGGGCGTTTGGCGAACCCACAGAAATAGCAGTGGGGCTCCGCGGACTTGTCGGGGCGTCCCCGCGGCGCAGGCCTGAGGGTGGTCGGGAACGGCGGATGGCGGTGGGGAAGTGTGCCAGGAGGCCCAGGGCGCTGCAGCGCGGCTGGGGACATAGGCGCGGGAGTTTAAGTCGGCGACCTCCAGGGAGGTGGAGCGAGTCCGTGCCTCAGTTAGGCTGAGGTCGTCTTTTTCCAGTATCCGCTGGCGGATAGCGGCAGACTGCATCCCAGCCACGTAAGCATCTCTGATCAAAGGTTCCATGTGCTCAGTGGCTGAAACTTGGAGGCAGGCGCAATTCCTCCCCAGGACAGCGAGGGCCCGGTAAAAATCGTCTAAGGACTCACCGGGGAACTGTTGTCTGGTAGCCAGCAGATGTCGGGCGAACACTCGGTTTACCGGCTTAAGAAATTGTCCTTTCAGCTTATCCATGGCCGCGTCGTATTCCTTTTCTTCCCCTATCATCGCGTAGGCCACCATGCCCACGCTGGAATGGAGAATATGACGTTACTGTGCCATGGTGGGGGGGCTGCTTGCAGATGCCAGGTAGCTATCGAAACACGCCAGCCAATGCTTGAAGATTTCCAATGCGTTCGTAGTTTGCGGGCTGATGCGGAGGCATTCGGGCTTGATCCGGAGCTCCATCTTCAAATTTCTAGCAGATTAAATTGATGTACCATCAATTGAACGCGAGACGAGTTGCTGGACAAAAGTATGGCTTTAATCTACTAGATGTTAGGCCTGCGGTCGATTACAGTAGAAGGACGACCGCCGGGAGTACTGGGTATTTATACCCCACCCTGGAGGCGGGGTTAACTCAGCCTCTCAACCAATCAGGGAGCCGTCACATGACTGGTCCCAACCAAACCGGCTCGAGAGGCACATGACAGACCAGGGCCAATGGTAAGCCGGCGTTCTGCACCAATGGCAGGCAGCTATGCTAATCATACCACCACATCCGGCGGGGCGGGGGGGGGTCCCGGCGGGTCAGAGTGGCGTGAACCACTCTGACTTCGGGCCACCCCAAAGGTGCGGAATCCTCCGCACCTTCAGGGGCTAGGCCTGCCTCGGAGTGGTTGGTTCCCCGCCGGCCGACAGGAAAGGGGCTTGGCGCCACACCGACCAGGGCCGAAGGGCCTCCGTTGGCCGGTGCAAGTCGGTGCAGACGCAGAGCACTGGCGTGTGGTGGCGTAATTCCCTCTCATGCGCAGAGGGATTCGCTTCCGCACCGGGAATGGGGAGGACGACGGCCTCTGGTGCGGAACAATTGAGTGCCCACACGGCACAGGCCCGCCCGTGGATCAGTGGGCCCCGATCGCGGGCCAGGCCACCGTGAGGGCACCTCCCGGGGCCAGATCCCCCGCGTCCTCCCAAGAACCCGGAGCCCAGCCCGCGCCGCCATGTCCTGCCTGGTAAGGGACCTACTCCAATTTATGCCGGCGGGACCGGCAACAGACAGCGGGACTTATGACCATTCACGGGTCAGAGATTTCGGGCAGCCCCGGCGCCCATTGAGTCGCGCCGGACCCCCGCCATTCTCCAAGGCGGGCGGCGCGACTCACGCCTTAGGCTGGTTTTTGGGGGGGGGCGGGAGAATTAGGAGGACGGCGTGGGCGGGATTAACGCCGACCCCTGCCGATTCCCCCACCCGGCGGGAGCGGGGAATACCGCCCCTGGTCTTTGTCCATCGCCGGAGGCTGAGTTTCCACTCTGATCTGAGTCCGAGAGGTCTGCATCCACCATCTCTGTTTCCTGAACCTGTAGGGCTGGTGCAGTGGCAACAGCGGGGAAATGGGATCGGTGGGGCCGGAGCAAAAGGGAGTGGATCGGCCAACTCTAGGGGCACGACTGCGAAGATGATCCATGTTTCTGTTAGAGTCCTAGCCCTGCATCCATATCACATAGGAGACCGGCCCTGTCTCAGTAGCACAACGCCCAGGATCCACAGGGCTCTGTCACCAAAGTTTCGGACATGCACTGTGCCTCCCGAGAGAAAACCAGAGCAAGGGCCTGTGCCTGTTCGTGTCCACTTGGGATCAATCCTGTCCTGCTGCGACTATCCTGCCAATGTCGGGAGCACTAAACTCAAGCGTGTGTGAAGGTAGTGCCCCCATGAGTAATTCCGATGTCGCAATCCCCGTTGGAATGTGCGGCGTTGTCCGATAGCAAAAAAGAGACCAGGCCAAATGCATCTCAAGTGAGCCCGCCATCTGCTTCCACATCCCCTGTTGAAATGGCGAAATTCGAGTCAAATTAAAAGTCTAATGATGACCTTAAACTTGTTGATTGTTGTAAAAACCCTCACGGTCCTTTCAAGGAAGGAAATCTGCCATCCTTACCTGGCCTGGCCTACATGTGACTCCAAATCCACAGCAAAGTAGTTTACTCTTCAATGCTCTCCCAGCCATGTGGACAATAAAAATTATCCTAATCTACACATCCAATCACCACCTCCAAAAATTCAATCAAATTCGTTAGGCATGACCTCCCTCTGACATAGCCATGCTAAATATCCCTGATCAAATCTGGTCTCTCCAAGTGGAGATTAATTTTTTTCCTTTAGAATTTTCTCCAATAGTTTCCCTATCACTGATGTGAGACTCATTGCTCTGTAATTCCCTAGTTTACCTCTATCATACTTCCTGAAAAGTGGAGCCACATTAGCTGTCCTCCAATCTCTGGCACCTCCCCTGTGGCCAGAGAGGAATTAAAAATTTGAGTCAGAGGCCCTGTAATTTCCTCCCCTGCCTTCCACAGTTGCCTGGGATACAACTCATCTGGACCTGGGGATTTGCCCACTTTTAAACCCACCAAAATCTCCAGTACCTCCTCACTCCCTGGGCGGGATTCTCCAATCCCACGGCAGAGTATCCACGCTGTTGTAAACGCCGTCACGTTTTACGACGGCATGAACGGGCCGCTGGGGGTACCGATTCTAGCCCCTACAGGGGCCCAGCACGGCGCTGGAGCGGTTCACGCCGCTCCAGCTGCAGATCCCGGCGCGAACTGTGTGCCGTGGGATCCGCGCATGCGCGGTTGCGCCAGCGCCAACAAGGACATGCGCAGTTGCACCGGTGCCAACGCGCACATGCACAGTGGCCTCCTTCAACGCGCCGGCCCCGACGCAACATGGCGCAGGACTACAGGGGCCGGCGCGTAGGATAGGAGGCCGCCAGCCACAGAGATCGGTCCGCCGATCGGTGGGCCCCAATCACGGGCCAGGTCACATCAGAGCCCCCCCCCCTCACCCCCACAGGCCGCCACCCGACCCTTACACGCCGAGATCCCGCCGGCCCAGAGCAGGTTAGAAAGGCGCCGGCGGGACTCGGCTCTTTTTTTACGGCCGCTCGGCCCATCCGGGCCAGAGAATCGACAGGCCGGCCATGTAGAGCGGCCCGCGACCGACGCCGCGCCAACCACGCCTGTGCCCTTCCAAGTCATTGTCCCTCCATGCTGCAGTTATTGCCTCCTTAATGAATTAATAATGCAACACTGTTGTGATTCCTGGAGATTGAGGTAAGGCCAAAAGAAACAGTGGAGAGTTTCTGTGGTGAAAACTTGGCTTTGGGGGCAGCACGGTGACGCAGTGGGTTAGCACTGCAGCCTCACGGCACCGAGGTCCCAGGTTCAATCCCGGCTCTGGGTCACTGTCCGTGTGGAGTTTGCACATTCTCCCCGTGTCTGCGTGGGTTTCGCCCCACAACCCAAAAATGTGCAGGCTAGGTGGTGATTGGAAAAAATTAATTGGGTACTCTAAATTTAAAGAAAAAAAAAGAAAACTTGACTTTGGCTTGTGAAAGGAAACTTTAAAGTAAAACAAAGTACTGGAAGTACACAACAGATCGGTCAGCATCTGGAAGAGAAAGAGCAATGTTTCAGCTGAGATCTTTATTCAATTTGTAATAGATTCTATCTACAGACCTCAGTCGAGAGCTGTTATCGACTGTTAAGGGTGAGGGCATTAGATGATTACATTCAAATAATGTGTAGGAGCACAGGGAGAAGGCAGGGGACGAGCACCAAGCCACACTGCTTCTTTGGTGAGTCCGGTGCAGACAGGATGGGCCACTGGTCCCCTCTGC
Organism: Scyliorhinus canicula; assembly: GCF_902713615.1. Lineage (NCBI taxonomy): Eukaryota > Metazoa > Chordata > Chondrichthyes > Carcharhiniformes > Scyliorhinidae > Scyliorhinus > Scyliorhinus canicula. Next base: position 167,944,891 of record NC_052154.1, on the reverse strand, counting down.
CCCTGACAAGTCTGTCATTCCGTGAAGGTTTGAGTTCGTTTTTTGCAAGTGTGTTGGAATCCAGAACAGGAAATGGAGTTTATGAACTTGGCAAACACTATTTCACAACTCCCAGAGGTGCTCATATAGAACTTAAGTCATTTAGATATTGTGTTTAATTACATCTGATGTTTTAACAGGTCTGTTTCAACGAACTGAACTAACTGTATTTACAGAAAACCAGAAAGTCACATGCAGATTGGCACAAACACAAGAGAGCAGATGTTAACAGTCACAAATTAATCTTACACACAAAACTCTGCCTGAGATAGACAACAGACGCCATCAAACTGTCAGAAATCAGCTTCTAGGTAAACCCCAGCGAAAATAAGTACTCAGAACACGAGGACACCGCATTGAGAGATGTTTAATATATGTTAGGAATGCATTAAAAGACCCGGAATATAAATGTTGGAATGATTCCTCTGAGAACTGCAGCACCATGTATATCACAAAATGCCAATTCCATTTCTGTTTGGCAGCAGGTTATAGAGAAAGTTCTTAAAGAAACGTGCTGTTAGTTGTAGCTTGTAATATGTTACTCTGGAATAAGGTTACTGCCTTTTGTTTTTGCAGACAGCATTAAATCTGTTATTTGTTAGTCCTGCCCAGTGGTAGTACCTCTCTGCCAGAGGTTGAGGTTGAAGTCCCAAGACTTGAGTACAAAATCATAGGCTGACACTTAAGTGCAGTAGATTTATATAGATATACATAGAATATATAGCATAGAAACAAACCATTTGACCCAGTCAGTTCATGCCGGAATTCATGCTCTACTTGATTCTCCTCCCATCCCTCCTCATTTATATTTGACAGGAAAAATCCTCCATTGCTTCCTCCCTCATATGTTAATCCACCTCCCTCTTAAATGCATCTATTCTTTACCTCATCTGTTTCCTGTCGTAACCAGTTGTGGTGAATGAGATTCACACGGCATTATAGTTACCAATGTCACTCTGTTCCAAGTAGATACATGTATCAATATTGTAAGTGCAGTTGCACTATCTGACCACCAGGGAGAGTAGCTCTGGGAGTACTCGAGAGTTTGTACTGGGCTCCTCCCTTGGCTCCGCCCAGAACTCCTCCCCTTGGAGCTGCTGTATAAAGATCCGTGCCACAGTGTCAGCCAGCCAGTTCACCGAAAGTTCGGCGACTAACAGGCTGGCTCTGTTGTAAGTATATTAAAACCGCTATTCTAATCCTACAAGCACGTGTCCGTAGAATTGTTGGTTCCAACACCAGTTTTACATTCTCATCACTCCCTGCAGAAAGAGGCATATTCTGATATTTGATTTAGAACCGTAGAATCTCTACAATGCAGGAGGAGGTCATTTGGCCCATCAAGTCTGCAACGACCCCAAAGGAGCACCCTAGCTATCTCACCCACCCTAACTCTCCCATCCTATCCCTGTAACATCATCTAAACTGCACATCTTGGACACTCAGGAGAAATTTAGCATGGCAAATCCATCTAACCTGCACATCTCTGGACTGTGGGAGGAAACCGGAGCACCCGGAGGAAACCCAAACAGACACGGGAAGAACATGCAAACTCCACACGGACAATCACCCGAGGCCGGAATCAAACCCAAGTCCCTGGCACTGTTTGTTGATTATGTTATATTGATGACCCTAGGTTTTGCTCAACCCCACAAGTGGAATCTCTCTCGCTTTGCTCTATCAAAACTTTTCGTATTTTTTACGGACCTCTAAAAACCACACTTCATTGGTTTTCAGGGGAAAACCGATCTAGCCTGTTCATAATTTCCTGATTGGTACAACGTCACAGTTCTGATATCATCCTTTTAAATCTGTTTTGCACCTTGTCTAGTGCCTTATTATCCTTTTATAGTATAGGACCACAACAGTTCACATTGCCATCTTTACTTTTCAATTCTATCCCTCAAGAAATGAACCCCGATGCCTGTTTCTCTTATTTATGACCTTATTATGGAGTTAGTGCTGCACCAGCAGAGCCTTGGATAACATTAACCCAAGGCCCGACGTGCCTCGTCAGGCGGACATTAAAGGTACCATACCATGATTTTAAAGAAGAGCAGGGAAGTTCTTCCTCGTGTCCTGGTCAATAATTATCTCTCAACAACCTCGCTAAAATAGATTTTTCTGGTTATTATCACGTCGGTGTTTAAGGGATCTTTGTGTACAAATTAGCTGCCAGTTTATCTATATTGCAACAGTGACTACAATTCAGAAGTATGTAATGGGTTGCACAACTTTTCGGGGTTATTTTGAGGTTGTGAAGGGCACTATGTGAACACAAGTCTATTTGTTCCCATGTGGAATAAAAGAAGGATATTTTTCACATAAAAAATAGAATCTTTGAGTTGGTCGCTTGTTGTCCTCATTATGTTTTGTTCCGATTGCTCATCCCATTTACATTTACAGTTTCAGATCTGTGTCATTGGCTTTTTAACCTAAACACTAGTGAAAATTGGCAAGTCAACCTTTGAAACTGCCCAGATCTGTGACACTGCTCAGAATATGGACCTTTCCAGAGGAAAATTGTTGATAGCTTGTTTAATCACACTTCCTTATTTAAATGGGTTAATGATTGTTTTAGATAAAATACAGCAAATAAAGTGTGTGAAACAGACTGTCGCCAATGGAAACAAAATGCTCTGACTTTGTAAAGGTTAAAGATAAAGTTGCCATAGTCCCAGGTGACCATCGGCTGCTTTCCCCTTTGAGAGGGGAGAGCTGGCTGCTGGTGATTTAACCTGAGGATCACCACACCTCAGGCGAGCGATAAGGCTGAGAAGGCAGGGCCTTCTCTGAATGACTTTGTAAGATGGTTGTCAGTCTGCATCTGGCCACCAGAGGGGGTTTTGAGCAGCAATCAATGATGGGGACAAAGCTCAAATTTCTCAGAACTAAAATAAATCAGTCAGGCCATCAAGTCTATGCCTACCAACAAAGAACTCATGATTTGTATCAAAGTGGGCTCCAATCAAGTCCTTTAAAGTCCTGAGGGAGGCACATAATCATCGTGAAGACATGTAGGAACATGAAATTCTGTGGAGAACACCCTAACTCCTCTTGGTCATTGAATGACTATCAGGTTTCATATTCCACCCAATACGGTTCTGACTATTTGCACTGCAGAGATGATAGTTTGGTGATGACAGTCACCTAGGACTATTGTACTGTTTGTGCTTATTCTTCAATCAGGTATCCGTACAGCTTCTTCTTTACATAGAATATACTGCACAGAAGCACAGGCCATTCTGCTCAACTTTGTATTTACACGCCACACAAGTGTCTACCCTTTCATCCACCTCAACCCAGCCTTCAGCAGCTTGCTTGATTCATCTTTCTCTGCGGTAATCACCTAGTTTTCATGTGGTAGCGATTTCTACTCTGAGTAAAGAAACTTCCATTTGAGATTTATTATCTTGTATCATGACTCCCAATTTTGGATTCTCCTCCAAGTCGAAACATTCTCTCAACACCCAGCCTGGCGAACCTATCCTCATTTCAATCGGGTCTTCTCATCGCTATAGTTTTTTAAAAAAACAATCTGTTCAATCTTTCCTGTTACCTATAATTTCTTAGTTCTGGTATCACCTTTGTAAATCTTCTTTCACCTTCCTCCAGCGCTTCTGTGTCCTTTTCGTAATCAGGAGGCCAAAAATGTGTGAAAATGCACCCATAAGTGAGGTTTGTTCAGGATCTTTTGGAGTTAAGTTAACTGTTTTTGTATTCTGTACTCCTAGAAATAAACCTCATTCTGTGTTATCATTTCTCATTGATTTTCTGA